>NC_139649.1:6437987-6505487 GCF_964638095.1 Poromitra crassiceps
AACAAACTCCCTGAACACATTAGATCTGCCCCTACTCTGCCTATTTTTAAATCCAAGCTAAAGACCTTTATGTTTACTCTTGCTTTTAACTGCTACTAAACTACTGCCTCTCTCGGCCTGTAATTTAAAAAAAAGATTCCTGTACATTTCCAACAAATGGACTGTGCATGTAATAATAATACTGAAGAATGCCTTGTAACTTATTTAAAACAGAAATAATGTTTCATGTTTGTTAATTTGAGTATATATTTTAACTAAAACTGTCGGCTGTGTTTTTTATGTGTTTTTTATATGTGCATTGCTTTGCTGCTTGTTTTTTCGATTATTTTTTTGTAAAGCACCTTGAATTGCCTTTGTGTATGAAAGGTGCTATATAAATAAAATTTGACTTGACTTGACTTGACCTTCAAGCCATAACGATGAATGGACCAGAGTGAGAAACTGCTCTTAAAAGATATGATTGTGTGTAGGCTACAAGTCGATAAGCCTTGAAATCTTCATTTATTGGTGTTGCCTTTAGTTTTCATATAATATGGCACGTTACCTTGCACTGTATGCCTTCTAGTTCACTCAAGTTTGTTTTCTAATTCGTTTTCATTTAGTTTCAGTTTTGTTCTAGTTCAGGTTTAGGTTTTTCAAAAGGCTGATTTTTATTTTTTATTTCATATGACAATGATGATTGTCTTACTTTTAGTCTTAGTTTACGATAATTACTGAAATGAGAAAGCTTCACTGTTACTCACTTAGGTCCTTTGAGAGAGGCTGCATCGGACCACAGCAGCTTGACCCGTTTGCCGTCCTGGGACACAGAGATGTCCTGAGTCGTCACCTCCAGTCTCACCCCCAGCGTCTGGTGGACGATGCCAAAACGCCCAAAGTAGGTGTTGATTTTATCACCGGGAGCGACTTTCTTTTTTCCAATAATCTGTCCATTGACCAAGATGCCTGCATAGAAACGATAGGCGTGAGTTTTCCCATTGTTGTTCAGAATGGTATGGAATAGGTGTGACTCTTCAGGCTGACCTGAGGCGGGGTCTCGGACCAGGTTGAAGATGGTTCCTGGCTTGTCGTTGATGTTGAAGCACAGCGCGTCCTCTCTGTCTGGAAACTCGATCATGAAATGGGGGTCTCCATCCACTGCACAGACGTCATCACAGTAGCATGGCAAAGATGAACAAAGTGGATACTGTGTAGCCTAATAATCCAACTCCAATTGGCGTGCCTTAGTGGGCGCTTTGATGTTAACATTATTTCCATTCAAAACAGTAGAACTGTTTGGTTACATTGATTAATTATACAGTGTGTAGGATGATAAAAAAATTCAAATCAAATGACCATTGGTAATAGAGAATTTAGATAATGGATCAAATAGGCCTAATTCAACAATGAGAAGGTTCACACAGATGTCTTAACATTGTACCTTATGTGGCTTGTCACTGTAGTGATTTTTGTTAATTTCTCAAAAAAAGAAAATAATTGTTTTCAACTTGTTTTACACTTTTCCCCAAATTATAAATTATATTTGTACATATTTATAATGGATGAATTAAGCAAAACCAGCAGGGTGTAATGACGTCATGTGATGCTTAAAGAGATGTGGTGAAGACAGCTTACCATCTGAGGGATAGCTCTGTATCTCCTCGGGATAGCGATGATTCTCGCCAATGACTCGAGAATGACTCGAGAAACCTGTCATCAAAAACAGTGAAGAATACAACATGTCTGTAAATATGTTCAGACCAAAATCAGCAGGAATATGAAGTACGTTATGCCAGCTGGTTTTGTCACACAGACCTGGCAACTGTGGTTGACCTGGCAACCGTGGTTGACCTGGCAACCGTGGTTGACCTAGCAACCGTGGTTGACGTGGCAACTGTGGTTGACCTGGCAACCGTGGTTGACCTAGCGACCTTGTTTGAGAGTGAAGCGTTGCACCACGTCTCTCTGCTTTCTGTCGCTGGTCTGTCAAACAGCACAGGGAGAAAACAGTTAGAAAACGTACAATCAAAACTTGCATGTCAGACTGCTGACACAACTCAGTTAAACGTGTTTGACTAACCTTCAACAGACTACTGCAACTGTAATGTAACTACTATATACATGCAAACAGGGGAAGATATTATCATTAGCCACCAGCCGCATCTTTGGCAAATTCATAGCTTGTAAATCTGTCACTTCTACTGGTCAGATAACCAACCTCGGCTAACAAGCAAAAAAAAAAGGCCTCCTGCTCTGACCCTGTCCTCTCTTGACCTGCTCCATCTCCCCTACCCTCGGTCAGCTTGTCAGCGATGAGGTGGGTGCCTGGTCCATCCTCAGTCTCAGGCTTGGTGACCACCATGGAGGTGAGAGGGGTGACGAAGCTGTACTGCAGGGACATTTCCATGGCCTTGGCTGCAGCACTGTCTTTGTCCTGCTGAGTACCAACCTCACTGGGAGAAAAGAAGAAGAACATATATATATATATATATATATATATATACACACACACATACACACACACACACACACACACACACACACACACACACATACACCTTCCCCTAGATCTTAGTCAGCCATAGATACAATTTTTTGTCCATTTTAGATCAACCTCTTCTCCAGCAGCTGTTGGATGGTGAGGTAGGCCCACAGACGCTCTGTGAAGTCCCCAAAGATGTACTCCCCCTCTGGGTAGAACACACCCCAGTCTGCGGCGCTGGCCTGGCCCTGCACCTGGAAGTCCTCCTCAGGCTAGAGCAAGGGGAGACATGATACAGTCAGAGGTAACAACTGGAGATTAATTGAAAGGAGAGGAGAAGGAGCAGTAAGAAAAGACGGGGCTAGAAGAGAACATACAGGTTTTGTGACCATGGTTCTCTGGGGGTGATGGAGACACATCAGTCTGGGGCAGATCCTCTTGTCACCCCTACGGTACAGTGTGCGGTGTTATGTCTATCATACTGTATGTATACAAACTTTGCAAGTGTTTTATGTGTAGAATGGATGAGAAGTTGGATATTTTTGTTTTGGGAAACACTCCCAACCATAGGGGGCAGTCAGGTTAACCTTGGTTGGTAGCTCTCACAATCGGATACAAGCTCACAAGTGACCATAATATCACGTGTTTTGATCTGGATCCGCTAAAGTCAGTTCAAAATCAATTCCAGCTTATCTTACTTTAATACCTCACCTCAGGTAACAGGATTACAACAACATCCCACCTCCAATTTGAGCCCACCACAACATGACCTTACAGCATTATCTTCAAACTGCGAAACTGCTGGACCAACAGGTGCTGGACCAACAGGTGCTGGACCAACAGTGAGTTACAGACAGACCAACTAAAGCATGTTGTTCACATGCAGTAATTGATCATGTAGACTGTAGAGGGACCGGAAAGCCTAAAGTTCTTACCAAACGTGTAAACAGACTTTGGTCTAGTGGCTATGATTCATTGAGGCCATTTACACCTGGCATTAACATGCGTTTTCTGTGATCAGATTGCAATCAGATTGTGTTTTATCACTTGAAATGCCAGGCGTAAACACCCGCAAAACGCATTGAAGAAGGATTGCAATCTGATCGGCCAAACCACCTCCGGAGGTGGTCAGGGATGCATTGTGTACACATTGAACACAAGTGTAAATGCAACGTGTCCTCTCAATCTGGATACAGCAACTTTATGCGGATTGAGAGGGCAACCATTTCTGCAATCAGATTGCAGTCAGATTGCAGAAAACGCATGTTAACGCCAGGTGTAAATGGAATCCGGCTGAAGTGATAAAATACAATCTGATCGCAATCTGATGGCAGAAAACGCATGTTAATGCCAGGTGTAAATGGCCTCATTGACATCAGTGTTTCCATAGATAGATTCCAATGACTCCATACCTGAATAGTTCAATAGTTCAACGCTGATCATGGCACCAGTGTTGAGGTTTGTTTCCCACAAGGGACGAGCTTTGGATAAAAGTGGACCCGAAACGGCATCACGTAAAAATGCTTGGAGCTTGTGTCGTCCATTCACACAGTATTAGGCTATTCTTTTTTAAATTGACCACATGTTTGTTGCCCCTCTCTCACCCCTCTGGCAAACACTTCCACCAGGAAGTTGTCCATGTCGTTGTCGCTCAGCCGACCGGCCACCACGATCTCTGAGCCGTTGAACAACTGGCCGAAGTGGTTGGTGGTCAAGAAGTCCACCGCATTGTCCGGGTAACGCAGGTCCACCTCTGAGAGCAGAGTGCTGGCCACTTCCTCGTAGAAACCCTGGGACAAACGCACACGGAGAAAAAAATCAATATTACAGTTCCAATATTTCCAAAAAATATTCCCTTCAACCATCATTTCATTCAAGTATCTGGTTCCATCATCACTCCACCTGGAGCTGAATGGTGGCATCTGAGCCCTCGTAGATTCTGCGGGCCACTCCCTTGTTTTGTTTGGCCATCACATCCAGGAAGGAGTAATCCACATTGTTCCCAAAGCCCAGACAGAACAGAGACATGTTCCCGCCTACAGCACGACGTACATTCTCCTGGATCCTTGGGAGAGAGCTTTCACCTGCACAGACACACAGTACACACAAAGAAAAATGCACAATGAAAAATGCATGGATGAAAGGACACACACGCACGCACAATAATTTCCAGTTAGCATGCTCACCACTATTGGGCATTCCATCAGTCAGTAAAATAATCATATCCACGCTCCTCTCTGGAAGCTTCTGGCCTTGCCTGTCCTTGACCAGCATGTTCACCGCCCTCAACACCGCGTCATTGATATTGGTGCCTGAAAGGAAATGGACACATTAATATTGAGTTGGTATGATGGTTCAGGACAAAACATTACGTTTAGAGCACCCTTGCTATCGTCGCACTTCCTCCCCTCCCTCCGATTTAGAGGAAATGTGTTTTTGCTTGACTGCAGTGGCGGTTCTAGGCCTTTTTTGGGTGGGCTTTAGCCCACCCAAAAATAGTATTTTTTTTCCAAATCCATGGTGGTCATTAGTAGCAGTTTCTGTTAAAATGATCTTTATTTATTATTTATTTTTGCTTTAAAACTATTTTTTTATTTTCTGCTTAAAGTTCATGAAAAAAAGTGGCATTCTTGTTTTTTCCCACAATAATTTCATAATACCATTTGTAATGCCACCGTTGTAGTGCTGTTGTTCAAAATTAAAGTACATTTTCTCAGATTTATTGGTGTCTTTCTAGTCACACAATTTAATAGTCAGTGTTTCCCATACACTGATCTATTTGTGGTGGTACACCCTACATAGATGTTGACCCCCACAAATACTGCCACATATTAATTTCAACTAGTTGACTGCAAACTCCTGCTTTAGTGCTTACAGTATATTATTATCTTTTCTGAATATTATTCCAGCCAATAAGTTAGGAAGTTCCCTTTTGATTTAATTTTGCTTTTGTTTTGCCTACAAAGCAAAATGTTACTTTATTTGAAACTCCCCTGAAGTGATTTTGGTATTATTTATGCAAGCATAATTCTACCATATAGTAACCTGTATGCAGAATATATATAGTATATATAGGGAAACAATTGTTTTTTCATCGCTGTAAAACCACAGAACGGTAAAGAAGATATTGATGTGTGTAGTTCTTCATAGATCTAGTCACTTCATTTTGATCTCAAAGTGCGCCAGTTTGATCCATTTTTACTTGAAACTGTACAAAATTTTCTTCCGGGGGAGCCCACCCAAAGCTCTGATGCTAAAACCGCCCCTGCTTGACTGCCAAATGAAGCTACTCCTTTCACAAGTTATTAGAAGGAAAAAGAAGCACATAGGTCACACATTTTTTTAAAGTCAGCAAAATGGCACAGTTATCATTTGTTGGCCTCAGCAATATTGTACGTCAGGTGTTAATTTCAGATGTCTGTGCAGCATCATGTTTATAGTGTTGAGCATCACACTTTGACATGACAAAGACACTCAACTAAGTAGAGAGCAACAGTGTTGAGCATCGCACTTTGAAATGACAAAGACACTCAACTAAATCGAGAGCAACAAGGCCATTTGGCATAAAGGTAGATATCACCTTCACTTACTTCCATTATCCTTGATTTTTCTGACATACGTCATGGCTTGAGCCACGTTCTTCTTGGTGGCCTTGGTCAGAGAGTCCTTCCACGAGATAATTTTATCATCAAACTCGATGAGAGCAAAGTAGTCTGCCTCGTGGAGGTCTTTCAGGATGGCAAGCAGCGCCTCCCGGGTCTACAAGGAGGAAGGGGGGGGGGGGCACAAGTTCACAGAAGATCAGAATGTCCATGCAGGGATGAGCACACTGTTCACCTGTACACACTATAGAATCTCTCACCTGTTGGATCTTTGCTCCGCCCATTGAGCCACTCCTGTCAATGACAAACACCACATTCTTTGGGACTCTGGGTAAGTCAGGAGGTGCGAAGAAGTGCACAAAGTATCCGTTCACAATCTGAAGGAAAAGGAAATATTTAAGACTAAATGTGTTGTATGGCACTGCAGTTACAGCTGACACACCTCAGGTAACTGGTTAAAACCCTTATACCCTGCTGGTCCACCCAGCCGGTGCGAAGCAATAATCGCGTAAGTGTAATTTGGAAAATCCTGGAGCGAAAAGTGTAAGATTAAGCACAGGTTATTTTTATGGTTTATTATGGTAATTCACGTTGAAAAAATTAGAAAAACATCGTCGTGGCACCCAGAAACTCAAATACTCCTTAAACGTCTGCTGGGGTCCACCGGCACGCCCATTGACTCCCATTAAAACCGCCTTTTTGAGACCTCCAGGAAATTCTTACAAAATTAATGTATTTAATTTTTTTCAGCGGGCATCCTGTACCAAATACCTTGAAATTTGACCTTAATATCTAACCTTCGGGTTGATTGAACATTTGGTTGAGTTACAAGGCTTCAATTCCATTGCATAGTTTTCCCATTGACTTCAATGTTAATTTTGCAAAAAAAAAAAAAAAAAAAAATCGACTCCCAGCCACTTTCCCCAAAAATAATTATTTTTCTGATCTTACACCTCTCAGTTCGACTCAAGACATCAAATTTGTAGTTTCTATTGTGTTTGCCCCCCCCCGCTATTTCCCCAGCACATCACACAGCAACCAATTACATGGAGATTTACATGAAAAGTACCCTGCAGTTATCAATCATGGAAAAATGGTCATATGACCTGGGAACGCGGATTTTCCGGTGCAAACTAATTATTTGAAGCTTGGCCCTTATTTGATTCCATAGGATGAAGCTCATTTGCGTTTCTTGTGAAAACTAGCTGGAAGTCGAAAATGGGCAGTTTCATGTTTTTTTTTGTAAAACTTACCTTAGTTGAAACTACATCGTATCTCCGCGCCCGTTCGTTTTAGAGACTCATGACGAGCATTTTCGGAATCGGCATCAAAAAGTGACTCTAGATGTGTAATCTTGTCGCGATCATTGCCGTTCTAAGAGGTTTCAATGACTTCCGCGTTGAGACAGGCAAAAGCTGCGAGGCGCAGCGGGCCACAGTAACATCCGATGCCCACGAAGGAGCGCCTTGGGCGGCGGAGGCGGTCAGAGCGTCATCCATGGAGGCCAGTTCTGTGCTCCCTCACTCATGGCCTAAATGGTGTCGCTCAAGCGTGTGTTTTGAGCAGGATGTTCAACTACGCATATGAGGTGGGAGGAATGGAATCAGGAACGGATATGGATCGATAAAAAATAAGAAAATACTTACTTATAAATATAAAAAACAAGTACTAATATCAAGATCCATGAAAGTTAAAAAAATGCAAATTTGCAATTCTCAAAAGATGGAAGCTGGGATAAAGTAATTCCTCCGCCAAAAATGTCATCAATCCATAGCTATGATAATCCCACCACAGCGCCACCAGGTGGCATTCATGGGAAGGGAAAAAAATAATATTTTGTGTTTTCTACTGAAAATTTTATTGTACAGAAAATACAGTAAACTGGCATTTGAGGGGTTAAAATTCAGTGAGCATGAAATGTTGATATGAGGTATGAGAGATGAAGTTACCAATGGATAAGAATCAATAAAAAATAAAAAAATAATTAATTAAGACTATCAAAAATAAGAATTAATATCAAGGTCCATGTACATGGACCAGCAGACGTTTAAGGGTTAGCGGGTTAGCAGGGTACAAGGGTTTTGACAAAGGGGGTGAGAAGTTTATGTCATTTGTTCTTAACATTGATATTATGAAAACCCCATGTTTAAACGGTGGTTGCCCTCTTATAACGTTGTGTATCAGACTCTATAATGTTTATTAGTGTATTAAATATAATAATAATAATCATAATATAATTTATAATGTAGGCTAATAAACCTGATTCCTATGTGCAGCTCTGAGTGTAACCTGACCTGAATGTCCCCTAGGCTCTTCGCCCGGTTCACGTCGTACTTGATGATGAAATCTCCGTCGAGCAGTGTGCCGTCACATCCTGGACACTTCCTCTGCTGGTCCAGTGTCGGTGAGAAAGAGATGTGTGCCTGACAAAGAGATCGCACGACATTTTATATATCACAAATTGAACCGTTTCTGTGTGCTGGGTTGGTCTCTTGATTTGGAGAAAGGGGTGGAGATGGAGAGACAGGAGTAGGAGACAAACCTTTGTGTCTGTGAGCGTTTTCTCCACCAGAGGGAGCAGCTCGTTAGATAGGAAGGTTCCATAGGCATCAACAAATGCAATGCCCTGGGGCTCATAGATATCTGCTACAATCTGTACACACACACGCATGCACACACACACACACACACACACACACACACACACACACACACACACACACGCATCCATACACACAGGTACAGGTAGGCAATTAAACATTATGATGCACTGTCTCATTCATGTTTAGACTAGTACAGTATGTTGTTATCATGAAAAATGAGACAAAGGTATGTTCAACCTGAAAGTTCTGGACCAGCTGTTTGGGTTTAACCCGGGTCAGAATCTCATACTGGCCCAGTTTCCTCTGAAGGAGTTCCTCATAGGTCAGAGTGAAAGTCACGTTGCTATTGGCTGCAATGTTGACAGACACAGAGAACGTCTCCATCTTTCTTCCCGAAGCCCTGGAAGAAATGTACTCGTTACTTTCATGTGAGATTCACTCATGTCTGAGTCACCCCTTGATTGTTTCAGGTGGACATACTTGACCAGTCCAGCAGTCTGTCCTGTGGAAACAGCCTTCTCATACTCCTTCTTGGCTTTGCCTTTCTCCTTCACCTCCCCGACATAGACCTGACTCTCGATCTCCCTGGGAAGGCAAAAGAACAGTTGACAAAGATGGAGGAAGACACATTAGGCTACTAACTTGCCTTCTCTTCTGTTTCTTTTGACTGACATGCTGAAGTTGGTGATGAAGGCGGTCTTGGGCAGCTCCACTTCAAAGAAGATCTCCTGGGAGGAGTTGGCCGTGTTCAGAGCGCTGGAGGTCATGATTGTGCGAGCGAACCGAGACGTCACGGTGCAGTGCACTGTGACGCTGTACACCTCCACTGTCTGAGAGGATGGACGCAGAGCAACGAGTGTGAGAAATACCTACATTTTAATATCAAATGATTACCACATGAATTCTGAGACATCAGTATAATTACCACGAACAAACAAGATCATTGCAAAAAAAAAAAAAAAAGGCCAGTTGCACAAAGCACCTTAAGTTAAGAGTTTCCTTAGAGTCCGATTTAAGGTGTCCATAAAATAAAATCTGTTGCACAAAACACACTTAAATGGTGGAGCGAGCGAAACGAGAGAGATCTTCACTGTCAAGAAACAAGCAGCACACAGCTCTAACGTTAGACACGATGAAAACCCAAACAACACAACTGTGTTTTCCCCCGATGCAAGAATGAATAAATACTCCGGGGTTACGGCAGCCAATCAGCGTTAAGCAGCAAGCGACCGTTGGCAACGAAATTTCGCTCGAGTTGGGATATTTCATCTCGGGCGACGAGCAAATTTTCGCCCTATCGCTCCGTCGCTGTCGCTCGGACGCCCAGCGATTTTTCTCCCGGGCGAATATACGCTCAATCGCTCGTTTGCATTGACTTTGTATGTAAACTCGATGCCAGCGAAAAACTTTAATAGGTCGGTGTGAACGCACCTTAAGGAAAATCTGAACTTAAGGTGCTTTGTGCAACCGGCCCCTGCTGGGCTTCTGCCCTCTGCACTGCATTTTACATTGTGTGACGATCGATGATACATTGTTTTAAAAACGCTACATGTAACACATGCAGATTATTCTATAAACAGTATTTAAATATTGCATCAATAAGAATTCCTTACTTTTTCATCGTTTGTGCTTCTTTTCTGTAGAAAAAAGAAAGAGATTAAACTACACTGTTTATTTTGACAATCTATCAAAATCTTTATCTTTGACTTTCGGAGAAAATATGAGAGTGACATTTGAGCCAGAAACTGAGGGGCGGGGGGGGGGGGGGGGGGCGGGGGGGGTAACTAACCACAGCACAGAATGAAAAGCCAGCAAGACCATAGCAGCCTATTTGCTTGTATATAGTTCAAGTGCAGTACCTTAATCGACCTGGCACCCTTTGCACCCATCTCCTGGAACACAACAAAGTATGACTGCTTATCAGAGAAAGACATGATTGCAAAGAGCCGTGCACTGAACATGTTGATGGACCCGAACAGTGAGCCAATCAGCTCTGTGGCTGTGCAGCAGGGGGCGGGGCAGCTGAAGATGATGTTTGAATGGGGGCGAAGGGTATATAGAGGGTATGCACACCCACTGAAACACGCCCCCTCAATCAGGAACCAGTGTCAAAATGAGTGTCAAGTTCCTCTCTGAGCAGCAGGTGTCAGTTATCTAGGCTGATTACTGCATTCAAGCTCAGTCTTGCTGTGACTCAATGGGCGTGACCCCACAGTGACTTCTGCCTCTGTGACATCACATGCATACCCTCTATAGTGTATTACCTCTGCAGAGAGAGCAAGGGGTTCAGTGTTCAGCTACATTGGGGGAACCCAAGGAGGAGCGGGGCGAACGGGCACTGCACTTTACAATAGTACCCACATGGTCATAGCGTAACCAGCATTCTTCATGTATGGATTAAAGTAAACATACACACGTTTCAACAGAGTCCAACAGTGTGTTTAGAACTGTGACTTATTTTTCCTTCGATTTTCTGCTGATTCCAGTTTGAGTTTCACTCTTTTATTTTTCTGTTCACTCTGCTCATAACGACCCAGTTCTTTTTCTGTTTATTTCTAACAAACCGCTGCTGCCAGAACATAAACACATCACTTCCTGTATGTGCAAGAGGATTTTTTTTTAGGTTGAATCACTATTATGTTATACCAATTGACAATATAGAATAACAAAACATTGCATTGCAGTGCATTTATGTCTATGAGAAAAGCTGTAGCATAATATGCTACAGCTTTTCTCATAGAAATAAATTGTTACTTTATTGTTACTTTAATTACCTGGGTGAAAGCATCACTCCGGGAGATGATCAGAGCTCGGTGGGCCTGAGCTGGAAGCCAGAGGCAGACACACACCCACAGCAGTATGATCCACAGCACAGGCAGGCCTGCAAAACATGGAGACCTTTCTCCTGGCATGGCTGAGACCCAGTGTGGAGAGAATCCTAGGCATGCGGGAATAACATCTACCCATAACAGCTTCACTCCGCCCATGTTCTGTGCTCCAGGAGGAGGGACCCTTGTTTCTGTAACTCTTTTGTGTGTGTGTGTGTGTGTGTGTGTGTGTGTGTGTGTGTGTGTGTGTGTGTGTGTGTGTGTGTGTGTGTGTGTGTGTGTGTGTGTGTGTGTGTGTGTGCGTGTGTGTGTGTGTGTGTGCGTGTGTGTGTGTGCGTGTGCTCGTGCATGCGCGTGTATGTGTGTGTGTGCGTGCACTCTGGTAGATTGGTGTGTATCATTGTCCAGAAATGATCCAACACACTGGTTATATAATGTTCTACATTTTGTTGTGAAACCACACACTACTTCACCAGCAGCAGCAGTGCTGCTCTACCAGTCTGGACTTGTCCATTCAGCTTTTGTTTGTGTGTGTTTTCCTGCATCCCATACCATGGCTCGTCATCAGGAGGTGTGGCCCACCAGATTCCACAGAACTGTGTTACAAATATACATACTTCAGCATGCGCTGAGACGCGTCATCAGTGATGTTAGCTGGGGTCGTAAGGTGTTTCGGGTCTGTTCAACATCATACACCCTCGCCCAGTAGACCCAGCCGAGGCCGATTAAGACCCCGACCCGCATCCCAGAAGCAGCCGCACACGGATCGGCCCTCCTACTCTGTCTGCGATGTTGCCCGCGGAAGGGCCGATCACTCACAATCCTCTGCAATAGAGCTGGTGCTACATCGCAGCATAGCAAGACCCTTCGGTGCATGGAGGCTCTAAGGCGCTATGGGTTGTCTCCCGGCCGCTCTCCTCCTTCATCTCACCAGGCCCTCCCGGGGCAAAGGCATCCAGTGGCAGAGTGGATGCCTCAAGAAGGCCTGTGCATTGCACGTCATTCGGCTGCGCCGAGCACCTCGCTCTAGCCTGAAGGACCCCAGGCCGCGCCGATATTTACACAGATTTTCGGGAGGCTAATCCGTAGCGTTTGTGGATTTCTCCCTCACGAGAGAGCCAGGCTGGGGTGCTAAACCCATCCCGTACCGGATGCCATCTCTCCGACCGTCAACCGTCTCTCCAGCTTGTCACCAATCTATACCTGGTTGTCACCTAGTCTATTCCTAAGTGTCACCTAGTCTATTCCTAAGTGTCACTGGTCAGGGAAGCCAGAACTCTATGTTACAAATATACATACTTCAGCATGCGTGCGTCATCAGTGATGTTAACTGTAACTACTATCAATGATGACAATTCCAGTAATAAATCCACCATGCCCCCTTTTGGGCCAATCAATGTCAAATTCATTCATTCATTGTCAACCGACAGCGTGTAGAAACCCAGGTAGTCTTGATGGTACGGGTGCTTCTCCCACACTTTATGCAGCAGGATCACAAACTCGTGTCTCACAGAACAGGTATTTTAGTATTTAAATCTTGGTGTACAAAAGTGTTAGACACATTAAGAAAAATAACATGAGAAAACTATTTGGAACTTGAAGGGCCACTTTGCTGATTTACAACCAGCTTTCTGTCATAAATGTATTTGGTACTATATATGCAAATTAACCATGTTTAAATTCTCTCCATCTTGCCTTGTCCAAGAGTTTCCTGTTCATTCACAGAACTTCCTGGTCCATATGATGTAATTTGAAGCAGTTTTGCCATAGTGTCGCTATTACTGTCCCTATCACTATCACTATCCCTATTACTATCAGGTCTCTCTACCTTCATTCACAGTACTTCCTGATGTCATTTGGTGCAGGAAGTACTGTAAATGAACAGGAAGCTCTTTAAGGGCTCTTTACAAAAAGGGAAGAAACTCATAACTGATGATAATCATGAGCCAGGGCTGACCTGAGACTCGGACCAGGTTGAAAATGGTTCCTGGGTTGTCGTTGATGTTGAAGCACAGCGCGTCCTCTCTGTCTGGAAGCTCGATCATGAAATGGGGATCTCAACCCACTGCACAGACGTCATCCAAGTCAAAAGACAACTCATGATACTCAAACAGACAGCATCATGATCACGTGGAATAGCTTATGTGTCACTTTCTTAGTATTAACCCCACCAACCAAGTTATAAAATAAGACTGTGCAAAACTATGTCAAAAACGGATGAGGGGGCAGACAAAAACTACCATGCCTGGAGTGAGAAAGGGCTGGTCTCCATCAGAGACCTATACATAGATGGTCATTTTGCATCTTTTGATCTACTGAAGAGGAAGTTTGAGTTGCCCGGCACAAACTGGCTTAGATACCTGCAAACCAGAGATTACGTTAGTTCTAAACTTCGTGCATTTGAAGCACTCCCAAATGAGCATGTTTTCTTTGAAGTATTGCTGAGCCCTACTCACTCCAAGCACCTTATCTCTAGATTTGTATGTCTGTTTGACAACCGCAACACAGCCTCTACTGAGAGGATTAGAGAAGCGTGGCAGGGGGAACTTGGTATTGATTTATCTGATGTTATATGGGAAAGGAGTCTGTCTGTGGTGCAACTCTGCTCAGTTAATAGCAGGCACCAGCTGATCCAATTTAAAGTTGCTCACCGTCTTCATTACTCAAAGTATAAATTACACAAGATCTTCCCTTCTGTCTCTCCACTGTGTGATAGGTGTCAGGGGGCACACTATCTCATGCCTTTTGGTTCTGCCCCTCATTAACGGCATTCTGGGCCAAAATCAGAATCAGAATCAGAAAGACTTTAATGATCCCCGGGGGGAAATTGGGACAGGTTACAGTAGCTCGCACACAGAACACAACATAGCATAAAATAAACAGTAGTAAAATGCGATAGTAAGCAAAAAATAAGCAAAATAAGTAGAATACGTATAAAGTAAGCAAAATAAGTAGAGTAAGTAGCCTATACATTACGTGACAATTACCGTTATTGCACACTGGACAAACTGATGCAAACTGAAACTGATGCAAGTCGGCTTGCCCTTTACGTTACACGTGGCTCAGCCAGGCACAGTTAACATATCGGCTGGCTCAGTCTCAGGGAGACTGAGCGTCTCCGAGGTGCTTTTTTAAGAGAGGCATTAAATAGTCCGATGGCCACAGGCAGGAATGACTTCCTGTGCCTCTCCGTATTGCATCTAGGTGGGATCAGCCTCTCACTGAACGTGCTCCTGTGTTTGACTAGCACGCCGTGGAGTGGGTGCGAGTCATTGCTCATGATGGAGCGTAGCCTGGACAACGTTCTCTTCTCCGACACCGCAGTCAGAGAGCCCAGATCCAGCCCCACAATGTCCCTGGCCTTAAGGATCAGTGTGTTGAGTCTGTTGGCGTCCACTGCCTTCAGCCTGCTGCCCCAGCACACAATAGGAAGGCACTAGCCACTACCGACTCATAGAACATCCTCAGCATGGTCCGGCAGACGTTGAAGGACCTCAGCCATCTCAGGAAGTAGAGACGGCTTTGCCCCTTCTTGTAGAGTGCACCAGAGTTCTTAGCCCAGTCTAGTTTATTGTCAATGTACAGTCCAAGGTACTTGTAATCTTCCACTATGTCAACACTGACCCCGTGGATTGAAACAGGGGTTACCAGAGCCTTGACCCTCCTCAGGTCCACCACCAGCTCCTTTGTCTTTGACACGTTGAGCTGCAGGTGGTTCTGCTCACACCATGTGACAAAGTTGGCCACCACATCCCGATACTCATCTTCATCGCCATCTCTGATACATCCAACTATCGCAGAGTCGTCAGAGAACTTCTGGAGGTAGACTTATTGTAGCATAATTATGTGTATGCAAATATAGCTTATTGATTAGGAAATGCCAATGGAACTTATATTTTTCTCCAACATTTGTCTTGTTTGTTTATTGTTCTGCAAAAATGTGGAAAAAAATAAAAAATAAAAAATAAAAGATGAGGGGGGACTTACCAAAATATGTGGGAGCAGAGGAATAGTAGGAATCGTATAAATAGTCGGAATCGTAGGAATCGTAGGAATCGTAGGAATCGTAGGAATAGGGGGAATGTGTGTGTGAGTGTGGATACTGATAGCTTCTCTGTTTGGGCATTAACCTCTCAGCCTGTTGCCTTTGCTCTGTCGAAAAAAGAGATGGACAAAAACAATGTTGGATATTGTACAATATAAAGTAGAATATCAGTATCTGCTGGTGTCATTCAGTGCATGCGGAAACATGTATTTAATAGCTAATTCAGGTCATGATTGTATATAGCAGTACATGGGCAGGTTTTTCCCAACGTGACATGTAGAGCTGCAATGATTAATCGATTAGTCGATCGACAGAAAATTAATCGACAACTATTTTGATCATCGTTTTGAGTACAATTTTAAGAGAAAAGGTCCAGATTCTCTGATCCCAGCTTCTTAACTGTGAATATTTTCTGGTTTCTTTACTCCTGAGTCCTGTATGACAGTAAACTGCTATTATCTTTGAGTTGTGAACAAAACAAGACATTTGAGAGCGTCATCTCATCTTGGGCTTTGGGAAACACTGATCGTCATTTGCCACCATTTTCTGACATTTTATAGACCAAACAACTAATCGATTAATCGAGAAAATAACCGACAGATTAATCGATTATGAAAATAATCGTTAGTTGCAGTCCTAGTGACATGACAACACCTCGTTGTAATGAGGTGTTATATCATGTTGGGGAAAGCCGGCCCATTTCTAAACATGCAGTGAACTCCTGAATATATCCAGACCATATCCATACCAATATATTTAGACCATCGATATAGACACAATTGTCCATTGTGAGCGCACTCCCGTGAACACGGACCTTACCCACACAAGCCCCCAACTACTATGTCCGAATAACTCTTTCCAACCCTCTCTGTCCTCCCCCTCCACCCGTACCTTCGGTCAGCTTGTCAGCGATGAGGGGGCCGCTTGGTCCGTCCTTAGTCTCAGGCTTGGTGACCACCATGGAGGTGAGTGGGGTGACGAAGCTGTACTGAAGGGACATTTCCAGGGCCATCGCAGTGGCATTGGCTTTCTCATCTGGATCGCCGCTCTTACTGAGAGAAGAATCAAATACATAGGAGGTGGCAGCTGTGGCATTCGAAAAAACTGACCAGTTCATCACACATGATTTCTTTACACATTTTATCACTGGCTCTCAGATGAGATAGGGCAAAAAGTATTATCAAAGAATATTTATCCTCAGAAAGATCTGCATCAGACCTGTGGGGTTCATCTCAAAGCTCTACCACAGCTAGATTGAAAGTGCTCAAACAGACCTCTTCTCCATCAGCTGTTGGATGGTGAGGTAGGCCCACAGACGCTCTGTGAAGTCCCCAAAGATGTAGCCCACGTCTGGGTAGATCACGTCCCATTCCACAGTGCTGGCCTGGCCCTGCACCAGGAAGTCCTCGTCATACTACAGAGAAGATGAGAGGAGAAGAAATGTTCTCATCCGTCCACCTCAACATGTCTATCACATGCACACACCACGTAAATGGCTGTGGTTTCCCTCTCTCACCCCCTTGCCAAACACTTCCACCAGGAAGTTGTCCATGTCGTTGTCTCTCAGCCGACCGGCCACCACGATCTCTGTGCCGTTGAACAACTGGTCGAAGTGGTTGGTGGTCAAGAAGACCACTGCGTTGTCAGGGTAACGGAGGTCCACCTCTGAGAGCAGAGGACTGGCCACTTCCTCATAGAAACCCTGCAATAAATACATAGACATAACGTTACCGTAATATTTACATAGGGAACGTGCCGTAGATGGGTTAACGTAATCGATCAAACCACCACAGAGAAAAATGTAAGACATCTTGGCTCTTGTGTTTTTACAGCAAGCAGATAAACAAATCTATTAGGCTCACAAATGTTGGATCTCTAGTGATTTTTTTTAAAATGTTTTTTCCCCCCCCCGATTTTTTATCCCATTTTTATCCCCCGTTTTAGTGCTCATTTGAATTACTCAATCCTGGTTGCTACTCCATCCTCTGCCGATCTGGGGAGAGCCGAGACTGATTCCATGCATCCTCCGAGACATGGGCAGTCAAGTCAGCCGCATCTTTTCACCTGCCCGAGGAAGCTTCACCGGTAGGACATAGCACGTGGGAGGTTCACGCTATTCCAACCAGTTCCCCTCCCTCTGAACAGGCGCCCTTAACGATCAGAGGAGGAACCATATAAGCAACCAGGATGTTGCATGTTTTTGTGAAGGGGGTTCCTATATATGAAGGAGACCCCCGGGAGGCACGGGGAGAACATGCAAACTCCACACAGAAAGGCCATTTTGCCGACCCCACCCGGGTGGTGGGCACTCGAGGACATGCGGACGGGCACGCATTCCTTCAGTGTTCACATCGGCCCAGGTGGGAATCGAAACCCACGACCTTCGAGCTGTGAGGCGATAGTGCTTACCACTGCACCACCGTACCTCCTTGATCTCTAGTGATTTTGACCAGGAGCGGGAGGCAGCAATGGAGGTTAGCTGACTAGGCAATCCTGTTATAATAAGCCCCTTCATCACCCACCTGGAGCTGAATGGTGGCATCTGAGGCCTCGTAGATTCTGCGGGCCACTCCCTTGTTTTGTTTGGCCATCACATCCAGGAAGGAGTAATCCACATCGTTCCCAAAGCCCAGACAGAACAGAGACATTTTCCCACCAACAGCACGCTTTACATTCTCCTGGATCCTTGGGAGAGAGCTTTCACCTGCACAGACACACAGTACACACAAAGAAAAATGCACAATGAAAAATGCATGGATGAAAGGACACACACACGCGCGCGCACACACACACACGCACGCACAATAATTTCCAGTTAGCATGCTCACCACTATTGGGCATTCCATCAGTCAATAAAATAATCATATCCACGCTCCTCTCTGGGAGGCGATTGTTCTTCCTGTCGTTGATCAACATGTCCACAGCTCTCAATACAGCACCATTGATATCGGTTCCTGGAAGAGGAACAACACACAACATGTCATTGACACATATTGTAATTCGTATATACTGTATGATGTTGAATTTCTACCGGTTTTGCACCATCTTGGCTTTCAATAGTCATTCAAATAGTCATTTAAATTATATTTGACATTTGGCTAAATGCAGGTGTTTGACGCTCACCTCCATTGTCCGTTATTGTTCTGACATAGCTCATGCCTTCGGCCACGTTTTCCTTCGTTGCCTTGGTAAGGGTCTTCTTCCAGGGGTTAATCTCATCATCAAACTTGATGATAGCAAAGTAGTCCTCCTCGTGGAGCTCTGGGAGGATGGCCAGCATTGCTTCTCTGGTCTACAAAGGGGTAAACAAGATCAGAGGTCAAAGTGTGCACATGAGCAAAAATTGAGTACTGACATAATGTACACTCACAAAAGTCTACCTGAAAGAAATGTTTGGTCTCACTGGAACTCACCACAACGGATACAGATCAAAAAATGTGCTGTGTGTGTATCATGTTTTACATCAATGAGCCAGAACCACATTCATTTTGAGACTCTGTGTCATTTCCTCACCTGTTGCATCTTTGCTCCGCCCATTGAGCCACTCCTGTCAATGACAAACACCACATTCTTTGGGACTCTGGGTAAATCAGGAGGAGCGAAGAAGTGCACAAAGTATCCGTTCACAATCTGAAGGAGAGAGATTTGCATAACGCATCATTTGTGATATAAATGTGAAAGAAATGACAAAAGACATCGTTTAAGATTAGGTTCATGCAGTCGATATCGAGGTGGAATTGGCATCTTTCTAGACTTATCGAAAGCAATCGACACCATTGACTTTGAAATCCTGACTTACAAACTGCAGCATTATGGTATTAGAGGCTTAGCCCTCAACTGGTTCAAAAGCTATTTGTATGAAAGACAACAGTATGTTTGCATAAATGATTATAACTCACGACACAAGCCCATCAAATATGGGGTTCCCCAGGGCTCCATTTTGGGGCCTCTTCTCTTTATT
Source organism: Poromitra crassiceps (assembly GCF_964638095.1). Classification (NCBI taxonomy): domain Eukaryota; kingdom Metazoa; phylum Chordata; class Actinopteri; order Beryciformes; family Melamphaidae; genus Poromitra; species Poromitra crassiceps. Next base: position 6,457,488 of record NC_139649.1, read on the forward strand.
TTATACATTAATGATTTTGTTAATTCCTCGCATGTCTTCCATAAAGTATTATTTGCTGACGACACCAACCTGTTCATGTCACACAGGATTCCAAACGAACTGGAACGAATCCTAAATGCAGAGCTTGCCAATGTAAACACTTGGTTTGCATGCAATAAACTCTCTCTGAACATCAATAAAACAAACTACATTGTGTTTCGTTCAAGTAAAAAGAAAAATGATGCTGAACAGGTTCGTCCTAAAATAAATGGATTGAATATTGCGAGAGTTAGCTCCACTAAATTTCTGGGGGTCCTCATAGATGAATTCCTAAACTTCAAATGTCATATTGATGGTTTAACTAAACGGTTATCCAGATATGTTGGCTTGTTCTTTAAACTACGACATTATCTTCCTCATTCTGCACTTCTTACCTTATATAAAACCTTATTTGAGCCACACCTTAACTACTGTAATGTCATATGGTGCAACACATTTCCCAGTCACCTAAAAAAATTACAGGTTCTCCAAAAGAAGGTCATTCGTGCCTTATCATGGGCAGACTATAATTCTCCCACTAGTCCACTTTTCTGCCGCTATGGTCTTTTGAGGCTCACAGAGTATAATTATCTTCAGAATGCGTGTATGATGTTCCAGGCTGTGCATAAGTTAAATCTTAGACTGTGTGAACTCATTCCAATTCACCTTCCTACACACTCATATGACACCAGAGAAAAGTACCTAGTCCGTGGGAAAAAACGAAAACTAAAATGTACTAGTTTCAGTGTTGTGTGTAGAGGTCCGCAAATTTGGAATGAGCTTGATGTATCATTAAAAATGTCATATTCTGTCTCCTCTTTCAAGAAAAAGTAAAAAAAAAATGTCTACTGTCAAATTATGTTTGATCGTAAGTATAGAACGTTAAATGCATATATATAATATTTGGGATTGTTTCTGTTTATTGTTTTGTCTTGTTTGCTGTTGTGTCTGCTGGTTATGTCTTTGGTTCTGGTGGGTATATGACCAATACCCTACCCTCTGGACATTATTTTCTTGCTTTATTTGTGGGCCCCCTCTAATAAGCTTTTAGTAGCTTCCTTGGGGTACCCTTTCGTACACACTGCATCATTGTTGTATATGAAGCTATTTGTATTGTGAAATTTCTTGTGTGTGTATGAATAAACAAATAAAATCAAATAAAAAAGGTGAGAGCTGATATTGAGCTACTTGTTGGTGGTTGATATCTGACCTGAATGTCCCCTAGGCTCTTCGCCCGCTTCACGTCGTACTTGATGATGCAATCTCCGTCGAGCAGTGTGCCATCACATCCTGGACACTTCCTCTGCTGGTCCAGTGTCGGTGAGAAAGAGATGTGTGCCTGACAAAGAGATCGCACGACATTCAGTTTTGCAGTAAGTTACTCATCAAATATTTAACAGTTTCTGGTTGGGCTCTTAATTTAATTAAATATTATGGTGGAGATGGAGCCAGGAGTCAAACCTTTGTTTCTGTGACGGTTTTCTCCACCAGAGGGAGCAGATCATTAGATAGGAAGGCTGTAAAGGCATCAACAAATGCAATGCCCTGGGGCTCGTAGATATCTGCCTCAATCTGCACACACACACACACACACACATACACACACAATTATTTTGGGTCATTGCTTAGGGGCACATAAATGTTCAAAACCACCCATTTACAGTTACAGTGCCTTCTATACAGTAATACATAGCACAGGGTATACAGTGAATGTAAAATGATTTTAGCAATAATGCCCAGAATGAACATAAGAGTTTCTAAGAGTCAGAGAATGGTAGATTAGTGACCAACAGTGTTGGGGGTAACTCATTACAAAAGTAACATATTACATGTAATATGTTACTTTTAGCAGTAACTCAGTAATATAACTTATTACTTATAGGATTTCAGTAATATTATACCAGTTACTTTGTCAAGTAACTCAAGTTACAAATTGAGTTACATTTTATTAAATCAAAGCACATATTTAAAAAAGATTCAATCATTTCCTAATCAAACTGTGTGTTTGTATACAAATAACCACTACAGATGACAATAACAAAGGAAAAGAATAACATTTTGAATTTTGGATTGTTTACACTGACTTCAAGGCGGTTTAAATTATTTTTTGGGATGGTCCTGGGGCAGCGATGTCATTCTGCTGCTGCTGTTGTTTTGGTGAAAGTAATGCAAAAGTAGTGTAATAAGTAACGAGTTACTCTACACAGACAGTAATATTGTAAAGTAACTTATTACTTTTAAATGAAAGTAACTAGTAATATGTAGTATATTACATTTTGAAAGTAACTTGCCCAACACTGGTGACCAATGACAGAGTTTGATGCAAAGAAACTTGAGATAATTAGGAGAGAGAGGGGGAGAAAGAATGTGTTAGACCCCGGAAATCACAGAAAAAGGATGTGAATAGGAACATGGCATCACCTGAAAGTTCTGGACCAGCTGTTTGGGTTTAACCCGAGTCAGAATCTCATACACGCCGAATTTCCTCTGAAGGAGCTCCTCATAGGTCAGAGTGAAAGTCACCTTGCTATTGGCTGCAATGTTGACAGACACAGAGAACTTCTCCATCTTTCTTCCCGAAGCCCTGGAAGAAATGTACTCGTTACTTTCATGTGAGATTCACTCATGTCTGAGTCACCCCTTGATTGTTTCAGGTGGACATACTTGACCAGTCCAGCAGTCTGTCCTGTGGAAACAGCCTTCTCATACTCCTTCTTGGCTTTGCCTTTCTCCTTCACCTCCCCGACATAGACCTGACTCTCGATCTCCCTGGGAAGGCAAAAGAACAGTTGACAAAGATGGAGGAAGACACATTAGGCTACTAACTTGCCTTTTCTTCTGTTTCTTTTGACTGACATGCTGAAGTTGGTGATGAAGGCGGTCTTGGGCAGCTCCACTTCAAAGAAGATCTCCTGGGAGGAGTTGCCCTTGTTCAGAGCGCTGGAGGTCATGACTGTGCGAGCGAACCGAGACACCACGGTGCAGTGCACTGTGACGCTGTACACCTCCACTGTCTGAGAGGATGGACGCAGAGCAACGAGTGTGAGAAATACCTACATTTTAATATCAAATGATTACCACATGAATTCTGAGACATCAGTATAATTACCACGAACAAAAAATCATTGCAAAAAAAAAAAAAAAAAAAAAAACAGGGCCAGTTGCACAAAGCACCTTAAGTTAAGAGTTTCCTTATAGTCCGATTTAAGGTGTCCATAAAATAAAATCTGTTGCACAAAACACACTTAATTGGTGGAGCGAGTGAAACGAGAGAGATCTTCACTGTCAAGAAACAAGCAGCAGACAGCTCTAACGTTAGACAGGATGAAAACGCAAACAACACAACTGTGTTTTCCCCCGATGCAAGAATGAATAAATACTCTGGGGTTACGGCAGCCAATCAGCGTTGAGCGGCGAGCGACTGTTGGCAACGAAATTTCGCTTGCCAACAGTCAACGCCCAGCGACGCCCAGCGATTTTTCTCCCGGGCGAATATACGCTCAATCGCTCGTTTGCATTGACTTTGTATGTAAACTCGATGCCAGCGAAAAACTTTAATAGGTCGGTGTGAACGCACCTTAAGGAAAATCTGAACTTAAGGTGCTTTGTGCAACCGGCCCCTGCTGGGCTTCTGCCCTCTGCACTGCATTTTACATTGTGTGACGATCGATGATACATTGTTTTAAAAACGCTACATGTAACACATGCAGATTATTCTATAAACAGTATTTAAATATTGCATCAATAAGAATTCCTTACTTTTTCATCGTTTGTGCTTCTTTTCTGTAGAAAAAAGAAAGAGATTAAACTACACTGTTTATTTTGACAATCTATCAAAATCTTTATCTTTGACTTTCGGAGACAATATGAGAGTGACATTTGAGCCAGAAACTGAGGGGCGGGGGGGGGGGGGGGGGGGGCGGGGGGGGTAACTAACCACAGCACAGAATGAAAAGCCAGCAAGACCATAGCAGCCTATTTGCTTGTATATAGTTCAAGTGCAGTACCTTAATCGACCTGGCACCCTTTGCACCCATCTCCTGGAACACAACAAAGTATGACTGCTTATCAGAGAAAGACATGATTGCAAAGAGACGTGCACTGAACATGTTGATGGACTCGAACAGTGAGCCAATCAGCTCTGTGGCTGTGCAGCAGGGGGCGGGGCAGCTGAAGACGACGTTGGAATGGGGGCGATTGGAGGGAAGGGTATATAGCAGACATGGGACCAAGTCACTTCGGTCCAAGTCTCAAGTAAGTCCCAAGTCATTTGGTCCAAGTCTCAAGCAAGTCCCAAGTCATTTTGTTTTGGGCAAGTCAAGTCAAGTCAAATCACAGGTTTTGTCAAGTCAAGTCAAGTCGAGTCGAGTCCTTAGTTAAGTCAAGTCACTTTTTTCCCACAAGGAGAGAGCAGGGAAAGGGAGACACAAACGTGTCTGTTGTTGACCTCATTGAGGTGTAATTCTTCATGCAACATGTGTTTTTTTCTTTTTTACACACAAGTAGCAAGTAACTGTGTATATTTCCCATCTCTAGGCCCGGGTCTCTGCAGTCAGGGTTAAGGCTGAGGGATGCCACTAGGTTAGGATAGGGTAGGTTAGGCTGTAGATTAGCTAGATTGTTTGCCTTGCTCTCCTCTTGCCTTGTGTTTTCTTGTTCTCTTCTCTCTCTCATTCTCTCTCCTTGTTCTTCTGTTTATTGAGTGCTATTATTATACTTAGCAAGACAACACATGCTTGAATCAGGGCAATAATAATAAGCTTCAATGTGACACGAGGGCAAGACAGAACATTTGTCAATGTTCATAATCAAGAATAAGACATATAACAATTTGGCATTCAGCTAAAGAAAGTGTGATTTCATCACTTTATTTATGGGGAAGTTAGACTCGTAAAGTTGTTGCTGTGGTCAACACCGAGCTGAAAGGTCACGTTGGGGCTGTTGTTCTCCCCGAGTCTGCAACATTCAGTTCTCTTTTTCTCTTTTCATTTCTCTGTTTGATGGTCAAACAGAGAAATGAAAAGAGAAAAAGAGAACCGAATGTTGCAGACACCTTAGTACACCAAAGTTTGAAGTAGATCCGACCAACGGTTCTCGAGATACGGGAGGAACGCATTCACACACACACACACACACACACACACACACACACACACACACACACACACACACACAAATTGTTTTTGCGTGTGATCAGGCAGTGATGGGATCTGCACCAATCATACCTGCACGTGTCCTACCTGGACGAACGTATTGCCCCCCCTGTTAAATTTCCTTTCAGAGACTATAGGGTGAAACCCAGTTAGCAGCTGATATTTATGACTGTTTTTGAGTGACATTGAGAATTTCATAGAGGCAACAGTCACCTGGCCTTAGCAGGGGGGGGGGGGTATCTCGGCAGCAGTATTGCCCCCCCCCCCCCCTGTTAAATTTCCTTTCAGAGACTATAGGGTGAAACCCAGTTAGCAGCTGATATTTATGGCTGTCTGTGAGTGACATTGAGAATTTCATAGAGGCAACAGCAGACATGGGACCAAGTCACTTTGGTCCAAGTTTCAAGTAAGTCCCAAGTCATTTGGTCCAAGTCTCAAGCAAGTCCCAAGTCATTTTGTTTTTTGCAAGTCAAGTCAAGTCACAGGTTATATCAAGTCAAGTCAAGTCGAGTCCTTAGTTAAGGCAAGTCAAGTCCCAAGTCTCAAGTCACTTCCCCCCCTCCCAAGATACTAGTCTTACCTTGCTTTATAAAGATAAAAGACACGGTACAGTATTAGTAGCATATCTGTCTAATACTGTAGTGATATTATTGACCAATTTATCTAACCTGTTCAAAAAGTATGACAAATGAATTAATTTGTATTATAATTAAATAAATGAAACCAAACAAAAGTCAAATAATTGTATGCTTAAATAACTACTAATGTAAGTGCCTTCTCCATGGGAAAAAAATCCAGTGAGAGGAGTGTGACTGACAGCCAGTCATCCAATCATGACAATGCCGTAAGGAGGAGCATGAGTGAGTCATCCAATCATGACGATGCCATTTCCAGCTTGCACTCACACAGGGACGTGCACAGGTAGACCCCCAGGTGGTGCCAAAACTGCTGCCTTTTTAACCTCTGACTGTGCCCTTTTTGCAAGACACTTCCAGTGGCCAACATGACTATCTTTCAGAGGCTGTAGCAGACTCATTTATAAAGCTATAGTGACGATACAGCATCATGAAACTAGAAGACCAGACCGAATGCATCCATTGGTAACAACCGTCATGCTAACCTGTAAAGTGTTACCTCAGTATTTGGCTTTGTCTGATGGTTATATGGTTACTGCTGGCTGTACAACAAATTGCTCCTCGGGGATAATAAAGATGTGAACGTTTGAACCATAAAGCATGTGATATGAAGACGGAGAAGGAAGTCCAAAGGGCTCCACCGAACCTGATGACGATGTCACGGGCTGTGAACTTTACACCACAGGAAGTTTGTTTTTCAAGTTGAACAAATTTGCCAGGGAAGTTCAGATGAGAATAAAATTAAATGCTAAGAGATGAAAATATTATGGGTGAAGATGTAACTCAAAAGTAATTGCACCATAGAAATGTTATCTAAATGTAATCAAAAAGTACAAATATGGAGGGGGGTATGGTAAATATGGAAATCTAAATATGGAATCTAAATGGAATCTGAAACTACTACTAGCCTACTTCACCCTGACATGAGATTAGATACTGTATGAACTCCTTCATGCTGGCTATATGCAAAAATAATAATTAGTATTATTAGTATGTTGGTGCTTAAGTTAAGTTATCCTTTATTTATCCCCATGGAGAAATTCATCCTCTGCATTTGACAGATCCTCTACTAGGAACCTTCTTAGAACTAGGAGCAGTGGGCAGCCGCAGTGCAGCGCCCGGGGACCAACTCCAGTTCTTTTGCCGTTGCCTTGGTCAGGGGCACTGACGTATTAACCCTAACATACATGTCTTTGATGGTGGGAGGAAACCGCAGCACCCGGAGGAAACCCACACAAACATGGGTAGAACATGCAAACTCCACACAGGAAGGACCTGGGACGGAGCGGGGTTCGAACCCGGGACATTCTTGCTGTGAGGCAACAGTGGCAACAGTGTAAAGCACTGAGCCACCATGCCATCAGCGTGCTTTCTCTAACAATAGGATCTTGTGATCAGAGATAAGAATCAGATCCTCATATTGTCTGATGTCAACACATTTAATTTATTAGTTTACAATTCACAATTCATTAACTTGCTGACTGACAACTTCCCCACAGTGAACACTGTATGGGTCACTGACTGCATTGTACAACAAGGGTAAGTCTGTTAGCTCTGCTTCCTTCATGCTGTCCATGAAAGTGTAAGAAAGAAAGAAAGAGAGAAAGAAAGAAAGAAAGAAAGAAAAGAAACTTAGTTAGTTATAGGCTAAATTTTGGCCAGGGAAAAAAATTGCATTGCCATTTTCAAAGACGTCCCTTGACCTCTCACCTCAAGATATTTGAATGAGAATGGGTTATCATGGGAACTTGCATACCGGATAACTTTACACAGACACTTGAACACGTTGAACAAGTTAATATTTAATATTTAAACTGATGAACACAAACAAGTCATCCAAGTCATTACGTCTCAAGTCAAGTCAAGTCCCGAGTCTTTAACTTCCAAGTCCAAGTCAAGTCTCAAGTCATTCAGTTTTTGTCAAGTCAAGTCGCAAGTGATTGAAACAGGGACTCAAGTCGACTCAAGTCCAAGTCACCAAGTCTCAAGTCCCCATCTCTGGGCAACAGTCACCTGGCCTTAGCAGGGGGGGGGGGTATCTCGGCAGCAGTATTGCCCCCCCCCCTGTTAAATTTCCTGAATGAAATATCATAAATATGGGACTATATAGGCTATGTGGTGCCAGCAAAATGCTTCCAGGACACATATGGTTAATAGTTTAGCGCAATACTATAAAATGCAGCACTGGGCATGCATGATGCACAAGTAGCCTAGCCTACTTAGTCGCTAGCTAGCTGTGACTGACTAGACCAAAGCAAGTCTGCACTGGTCTGCAACATAATTTTAGTCTGTTACATAATATTATAGTCTTGTACACATCACATAAAATAACCTGTCCTCCCGATTGTTGAGCCTACAATCGTGTAGTCTACGAGTTGTGTGCGAGATAGAGTATATATGTGCGCGGCCCCCATGTAATTCAATGAATAGTATAGCTCATACCGTAGAGAGCTCGGTTTGAACGTCGTGGTGTTGAATTTTGCGCTTGTCTCGTAAACCGAGGTTCGAATCCAGGAGGAGACCTTGCGCGCCCCCGTGAGCAGGGGGGGGCATCTCTCGGCATAACACCGGCTCCTATCCGATGTAAAACACCCTCTTCTTTTAATGACACCTAGTTGTTGCATCCAAATTGTTGCATAAAATCCACTTTTCTGTCTCTCAAAAACCGAAAAGCATTTATTTGGAGCACCTCGAGCAACCCGGAAGTCGTTGTTCCGGGTTGCTTCAGATCAGAGAAGAAGAAGAAGCGGTGCGCCAGATAAATGCTTTTCGGTTTTTGAGAGACAGAAAAGTGGATTTTATGCAACAATTTGGATGCAACAACTAGGTGTCATTAAAAGAAGAGGATGTTTTACATCGGATAGCGTCTTCACTTCACGTGAAGACTCAGGTAGGAGCCGGCATTTAGACCTAGACGTGAAAATGTCACAGTGTAAAATGGGAAAATGCGTGACGTTCGCCGGGCGCTAATGCGCTTGTATGAGCCAGAAGTAGCGGGGTAAGAAAAAGCTGTAGCATATTGTTACTTTAATTACCTGGGTGAAAGCATCTCTCCGGGAGATGATCAGAGCTCGGTGGGCCTGAGCTGGAAGCCAGAGGCAGACACACACCCACAGCAGTATGATCCACAGCACAGGCAGGCCTGCAAAACATGGAGACCTTACTCCTGGCATGGCTGAGACCCAGTGTGGAGAGAATCCTAGGCTCATTGCGTAAACATCTACCCATAACAGCTTCACTCCGCCCATCTTCTGTGCTCCAGGAGGAGGGACCCTTGTTTCTGTAACTCTTTTGTGTGTGTGTGTGTGTGTGTGTGTGTGTGTGTGTGTGTGTGTGTGTGTGTGTGTGTGTGTGTGTGTGTGTGTGTGTGCGTGTGCGTGCGTGCGTGCGTGCGTGTGTGTGTGTGTGTGTGCGTGTGTGCTCGTGCATGCGCGTGTATGTGTGTGTGTGTGTGTGTGTGTGTGTGCGTGCGTGCGTGCGTGCGTGTGTGTGTGTGTGTGTGTGCGTGTGTGCCCGTGCATGCGCGTGTATGTGTGTGTGTGCGTGCACTCTGGTAGATTGGTGTGTATCATTGTCCAGAAATGATCCAACACACTGGTTATATAATGTTCTACATTTTGTTGCTGAAACCACACACACTACTTCACCACCAGCAGCAGCAGTGCTGCTCTACCAGTCTGGACGTGTCCATTCAGCTTTTGTTTGTGTGTGTTTTCCTGCATATACCATGGCTCGTCATCAGGAGGTGTGGCCCACCAGATTCCACAGAACTGTAACTACTATCGGTGATGACAATTCCAGTAATAAATCTGCCATGCCCCCTTTTGGGCCAATCAATGTCAAATTCATTAATTTGTTAATTAATTGATTACTTATCTAATTAATAATCAGTTCTTCCTTGGGCCAGCTTTCATGCAAGTTCAAATCATGCCCAGCTTTTTGAGATATCCTGCTAACAGACAGACGGTGGTGGTAACAAAGAGTTATTTGGTAATATGCCTTCTTAATGTGGATCGTATGACTATGAAGTAACTGCGAGGCAATTTCTCATCACCAAGGTCAATAAAGATGCAAAGAGGTGTTAATGTGGAAGGCACATTTATTTGGTATCACCTGACACCTGTCATTCCCCGTACAGATTCCTATACGGCTCAATGGAATGCTTTAAATTAAACCTATTTCACTTTGGTACAAGATGGTGTATTCACAGTGTGCAGCAAAGTAGCTACAGGCAGAGTTCTACAATACAATTAAATATCAAAATTATAAAAACTGCAATTTACAAAAACTAATACATTCATTGAATAAATGTGATCCGAATGTGATGCCAAATCGAATGATGAATTGAGATATTGATGACGTTGTCTGCTAGCTTATTGTCAGGCAGTCTTAAAGAGGCCTGACACAATGTAGTCTGAGGCACTCCCATCGATGAGGCCAGTTCCATTACTGTGCACAAACCAGCAGGGAACATTGTCTCCATTCTTCACGTCCTTCCTGAAGTCCCTCTGCCATCCTCTGTGGACCAAGAGAGAGAGAAACACACACACACCCACTAACATTAACGCTGTGCATTGAAAACGACACAATCAGAGTTCACTTAGTAGACACTTAGGCCTAGTCATTGATATGAGGAGTCTAGTGAGGCCTACCTGGTCACGTTGAGCTCCTGTCCTTTAAAGTACATGGTGGCGTCTGGTTTCTCGGGGACTTCTGTGGGGCGAAGGGCTCCCACCTCAAACTCAACTCCGTGGTAGAACTGACCTGGAGGGAGGTCCACCATGGTAAATGAACATAATCTCAACTGAGAATTGTTCTGTGTGGGGGCCCTTCATTTTATTTTCATTCTTTTTTAAACAATTTAAAATAAAATAAAAAACACATTGTAATGTCTACTATGGGAATAGCGAACTAAAATGTTTATTACATTATCAAAGATGTTTAATGAAGATGTTTGGTCGGTTACATTTAAAGTTTACAAATCCATCCTTTTTCTTACAGGTGGTTTCAGACTAACTCCAGTCAACACGGTACAATACTTCTTGATTGGCTCACCTTATGAACAATGACTAAAATGCTTCCAATCATTCAACTTTGCATTTACCTCATTAGAGGAGCTGGTTTGTCAGCCAATCAGGGTCTAGTGTTGTCACTGTTCTGCCTGACTTTGTCAGTTTGACTAATTCAATACAACTTGAACTTTAAGTTTGTTGTTCTGTGGGCTATGTTTCTGGAGTTATGGGGCACTATGGAGTGACACATTATGATACATGGCACTATGGAGTGACACATTATGATACATCAACACATAGTATACATCTAATTAAGGCATATTACTTGGCTTGATCGACAACTAAACCTTCCACTCTAGTTGCCCCCCAAGTGTGTCGTGTTGTACCTAGCAGGCCGTGAACAGAAGGGGAGAGGAGGTGGCTGTCCAGCGTGTAGAAACCCAGGTAGTCTTGATGGTACGGGTGCTTCTCCCACACTTTATGCAGCAGGATCACAAACTTGACTGAATCTCGTAGAGTGACCATCAGGCTGCGATCCTTGGTCAACAGAAGATCAATCCTGGAGGAGGGAGAGAGAGGAGGCAGAGGAGAGAGGAGGCAGAGGAGAGAGGAGGCAGAGGAGAGAGGAGGGAGAGAGGAGGCAGAGGAGAGAGGAGGCAGAGGAGAGAGGGGCGACGCAAGGCGGTGGGAAGAAGAAGAGGAGAAAGGCAGGAAGAAGAGGGGAGGGAAAAGAGAGATGGAGCGACTGGTGTTCAGAGCAAAGAGGAAACCAGGGACACATCCTGAACTTAGCGTATCTTAGCTTTTATCTTAGCTTAGCTTAGCTTAGATATCACATTGATGTTGCTCTTGTATCTCCCTCTGTCACTGAGAGCTGACCATCTCAAAGGCAGCACTCACTTAGGTCCCTTGAGGCCAGCAGCATCGGACCACAGCAGCTTGACCCGTGTGCCGTCCTGGGACACAGTGATGTCCTGAGTCGTCACCTCCAGTCTCACCCCCAGCTTCTGGTGGACGATTCCAAAACGGCCAAAGTAGGTGTTGATTTTACCATCGGGGGGGATTTGCTTATCTCCGATGGTCTGGCCATTGACCAAAATGCCTGAGGAAGCGACATGGAATTCAGTTCACTCTTAAGCTGATTAACTCTAGGGTATGATCTATTCCAGTGTCTCACAGAAGAGCTATTTTACCAGGCTTTAAATTCACCAGAACCAACACTTTATTAGATAGTATTTAAATCTTGGTGTACAAAAGTGTAATTAAGACACATTAAGAAAAAGAACATGAGAAAACTATTTGGAACTTGAAGGGCCACTTTGCTGATTTACAACCAGCTTTCTGTCTAATTGTATTTGGTAGTATATATGCAAATTAACTATGTTTAACTTCTCTCCATCTTGCCTTGTCCGAGAGTTCCCTGTTCATTCACAGAACTTCCTGGTCCACATGATGTCATTTGGAGCAGTTTTCACTATTACTATTACTGTCACTATCACTATCACTACTATCATTATTGGTCTCTCTACCTTCATTCGCAGTACTTCCTGGTGTCATTTGGTGCAGGAAGTACAGCACATGAGCAGGAAGCTCTTTAAGGGCTCTTTACAAAAAGGGAAGAAACTCATAACTGATGATAATCATGAGCCAGGGCTGACCTGAGACGGGGTCTCGGACCAGGTTGAAAATGGTTCCTGGGTTGTCGTTGATGTTGAAGCACAGCGCGTCCTCTCTGTCTGGAAGCTCGATCATGAAATGGGGATCTCCATCCACTGCACAGACATCGTCCGAGTCAAAAGACAACTCATGATACTCAAACAGACGGCATCATGATCACGTGGAAGAGCTTATGTGTCACTTTTTCAGTATTAACCCCACCAACCAAGTTATAAAATAAGACTGTGCATGCATTAATAAGTTAAATAACACACTATGTCAAAAACGGATGAGGGGAGACTTACCAAAATATGTGGGAGCAGAGGCAGCGTAGGAATAGTGTGAAGTGGATATTTGGGGGGGTGCATACTGATAGCTTGTCTGTTTGGGCGTTAACCTATCAGCCTGTTGCCTTTGCTCTGTCCAAAAAGAAGAAGGAAAAAACATGTTGGACAACATTGTACAATATAAAGTAGAATATCAGTATCTGCTGGTATCATTCAGTGCATGCGGAAACTATATATAGCACTAGGTGGGCAGGTTTTTCCCAGCCTGACATGTATAGCTGCAACAATTAATCGATTAATCGATTATTCGATCGACAGAAGATTAATCGACAACTATTTTGATAATCGATTAATCGTTTTGAGTACAATTTTAAGAGGAAAGGTCCAAATTCTCTGATTCCAGCTTCTTAAATGTGAATATTTTCTGGTTTCTTTACTCCTGTATGACCGTAAACTGATACTATCTTTGAGTTGGGGACAAAACAAGACATTTGAGGGCGTCATCTTGGGCTTTGGGAAACACTGATCGTCATTTGCCACCATTTTCTGACATTTTATAGACCAAACAACTAATCGATTAATCGAGAAAATAACCGACAGATTAATCGATTATGAAAATAATCGTTAGTTGCAGCCCTAGTGACATGACAACACCTCGTTGTAATGAGGTGTTGTATCATGTTGGGGAAAGCCGGCCCAGTCAACTCAGTATTAATAGCCCATTTCTAAACATGCAGTGAACTCCTGAATATATCCAGACATCACTCAGACTCGCTCAGTATGTTTTAGACCATCGATATAGACACAATTGTCCATTGTGAGCGCGCTCCCGTGAACACGGACCTTACCCACACAAGCCCCCAACTACTATGTCCGAATAACTCTTTCCAACCCTCTCTGTCCTCCCCCTCCACCCGTACCTTCGGTCAGCTTGTCAGCGATGAGGGGGCCGCTTGGTCCGTCCTCAGTCTCAGGCTTGGTGACCACCATGGAGGTGAGCGGGGTGACGAAGCTGTACTGAAGGGACATTTCCAGGGCCATCGCAGTGGCATTGGCTTTCTCGTCTGGATCGCCGATCTTACTGATAGAAGAATAAAATACATATGAGGTGGCAGCTGTGGCATTCGAAAAACTGACCAGCTCATCACGCATGATTTCTTTACACATTTTATCACAGGCTCTCAGATGAGATAGGGCAAAAAGTATTATCAAAGAATGTTTATCCTCAGAAAGATCTGCATCAGACCTGTGGGGTTCATCTCAAAGCTCTACCACAGCTAGATTGAAAGTGCTCAAACAGACCTCTTCTCCATCAGCTGTTGGATGGTGAGGTAGGCCCACAGACGCTCTGTGAAGTCCCCAAAGATGTAGCCCACGTCTGGGTAGATCACGTCCCATTCCACAGTGCTGGCCTGGCCCTGCACCAGGAAGTCCTCGCCATACTACAGAGAAGATGAGAGGAGAAGAAATGTTCTCATCCGTCCACCTCAACATGTCTATCACATGCACACACCACGTAAATGGCTGTGGTTTCCCTCTCTCACCCCCTTGCCAAACACTTCCACCAGGAAGTTGTCCATGTCGTTGTCGCTCAGCCGACCGGCCACCACGATCTCTGTGCCGTTGAACAACTGGTCGAAGTGGTTGGTGGTCAAGAAGTCCACTGCGTTGTCAGGGTAACGGAGGTCCACCTCTGTGAGCAGAGGACTGGCCACTTCCTCATAGAAACCCTGCAATAAATACATAGACATAAGTTACCGTAATATTTACATAGGGAACGTGCCGTAGATGGGTTAACGTAATCGATCAAAGATGTCAAAAAATGTAAGACATCTTGGCTCTTGTGTTTTTACAGCAAGCAGATAAACAAATCTATAGGCTCACAAATGTTGGATCTCTAGTGATTTTGACCAGGAGCGGGAGGCAGCAATGGAGACTACCTGACTAGGCAATCCTGTTATAATAACCCCCTGCATCACTCCACCTGGAGCTGAATGGTGGCATCGGAGCCCTCGTAGATTCTGCGGGCCACTCCCTTGTTTTGTTTGGCCATCACATCCAGGAAGGAGTAATCTACATCGTTCCCAAAGCCCAGACAGAACAGAGACATTTTCCCGCCAACAGCACGCTTTACATTCTCCTGGATCGTTGGGAGAGAGCTTTCACCTGCACAGACACACAGTACACACAAATAAAAATGCATGGATGAAAGGACACACACACACGCGCGCGTGCGCACACACACACACACACACACACACACGCACAATAATTTCCAGTTAGCATGCTCACCACTATTGGGCATTCCATCAGTCAGTAAAATAATCATATCCACGCTCCTCTCTGGGAGGCGATTGTTCTTCCTGTCGTTGACCAGCATGTCCACAGCTCTCAATACAGCACCATTGATATCGGTTCCTGGAAGGGGAACAACACACAACATGTCATTGACACATATTGTAATTCGTATATACTGTATGATGTTGAATTTCTACCGCCTTTGCACCATCTTGGCTTTCAATAGTCATTCAAATAGTAATTTAAATTATATTTGACATTTGGCTAAATGCAGGTGTTTGACGCTCACCTCCATTGTCCGTTATTGTTCTGACGTATCTCATGCCTTCGGCCACGTTTTCCTTCGTTGCCTTGTTAAGGCTCTTCTTCCAGGGGTTAATCTCATGATCAAACTTGATGATACCAAAGTAGTCCTCCTCGTGGAGCTCTGGGAGGATGGCCAGCATTGCTTCTCTGGTCTACAAAGGGGTAAACAAGGTCAGAGGTCAAAGTGTGCACATAAGCAAAAATTGAGTACTGACGTAATGTACACTCACAAAAGTCTACCTGAAAGAAATGTTTGGTCTCACTGGAACTCACCACAACGGATACAGATCAAAAAATGTGCTGTGTGTGCATCATGTTTCACATCAATGAGCCAGAACCACATTCATTTTGAGACTCTGTGTCATTTCCTCACCTGTCGCATCTTTGCTCCGTACATTGAGCCACTCCTGTCAATGACAAACACCACATTCTTTGGGACTCTGGGTAAGTCAGGAGGAGCGAAGAAGTGCACAAAGTATCCGTTCACAATCTGAAGGAGAGAGATTTGCATAACGCATCATTTGTCATATAAATGTGAAAGAAATGACAAAAGACATCGTTTAAGATTAGGTTCATGCAGTCGATATCGAGGTGAGAGCTGATATTGAGCTACTTGTTGGTGGTTGATATCTGACCTGAATGTCCCCTAGGCTCTTCGCCCGGTTCACGTCGTACTTGATGATGAAATCTCCGTCGAGCAGTGTGCCATCACATCCTGGACACTTCCTCTGCTGGTCCAGTGTCGGTGAGAAGGAGATGTGTGCCTGACAAAGAGATCGCACGACATTCAGTTTTGCAGTAAGTTACTCATCAAATATTTAACTGTTTCTGGTTGGGCTCTTAATTTAATTAAATATTATGGTGGAGATGGAGCCAGGAGTCAAACCTTTGTTTCTGTGACGGTTTTCTCCACCAGAGGGAGCAGATCATTAGATAGGAAGGCTGCAAAGGCATCAACAAATGCAATGCCCTGGTGCTCGTAGATATCTGCCTCAATCTGCACACACACACACACACACACACAAGAGAGAGAGAGAGGGGGAGAAAGAATGTGTTAGACCCTGGAAATCACAGAAAAAGGATGTGAATAGGAACATGGCATCACCTGAAAGTTCTGGACCAGCTGTTTGGGTTTAACCCGAGTCAGAATCTCATACACGCCGAATTTCCTCTGAAGGAGTTCCTCATAGGTCAGAGTGAAAGTCACGTTGCTATTGGCTGCAATGTTGACAGACACAGAGAACTTCTCCATCTTTCTTCCCGACGCCCTGTAACATACAGACACCAATGACAGCAATAATTATAATTATACTCGGAAATTAACTAGAAATTAGGAAAATAATCATCTTTACATCCAGGGCCGCGGGAAGTACGGGTGCTGCAGCACCTGCAGCACCCCCTAGTGGCGAGATGATTTTTTCCCCCCAATTTTTTTTTCTTTTACTAATGTAATTAAAAATATTTTGCAGTGCACTATGTTCCTTTCTTGTTTGGGAATGTTTCGGGAAATGATTCCATTATTGATATACTGAAAATGTAGCCTATTTAAATAGAATTATCAACAATAACAATCAAGGAAGTTACATGCTTGTAGGCTAGAGAAGAAGAAGCTCGCATGCGCGCAACATGTTGTGTTGAACCAACCAACAACCAATACGAATTGTTAAATCTGGCAATAAAGAAATGTGAACTTGACATGATATTTTAATAGCCTACTCAAAAATGCACCTCCCACAAAGAGAGGAGTCAATGTTTCTTGATATAATCATTGCCATTCACATCAGAATAATTAGTCTAGTCATTAAGTTTGCTGATAATATTTCTATCATGTTAAGTCAGTGTCATGTTAACTGGTGTATTCAGAGCAAATAGGGAGATATAGAGCATTATCATCATGCTATATATCTCCCTCTTTGCCCTGAATGAGTGAGAAAATGAGAAAATACTGAATAATTACATCACAACAGTATCCTAATGTTAATTTAAAATGAGATATTCCTCTAAATATGGCAATTAAAAAAAAAAAAAACGTCAAATTTCTTGCGGGCCCCACCGAGAGTCCCTTCCTCCCAGCACCCCCTGCTTAAAATGACTTCCAGCGGCCCTGTTTACATCTGTACAATATGACAAACTGTCTGAGATGAATTGCTTTGGGTTTGTGTTAGTTAAAAATGTTGTATAATTTATTGTGTTGAAGCCATGTTGAGATACTAACCGGTCACCACTGTAGATACTAACCATCCCCTCATTGGCAATTTTCATTAGTGACTTCAAATCAAGTTGGTATCATCAGTGAACAGGGAAGGAAATGGGTATTCTCACTGCCCAGCCTGACTTACTTGACTAGGCCAGCAGTCTGTCCTGTGGAAACAGCCTTCGCATACTCCTTCTTGGCTTTCTCTTTCTCCTTCACCACCCCAACATAGATCTGACTCTCAATCAGCCTGGGAGGGGAAAGAACAGTTAACATAGACCTGACTCTCAATCAGCCTGGGAGGGGAAAGCATTAGTCACAAAAAGCATTGACTGTAATTTTACTAGTTGTTTATATTATGAATATTAGTTCTAATTTAATAGATACTAATGACTAATTAGCTATTCTGCCATCAAAAAGTCACACAAATGTGGCTCTAGTACTTGTGTAGGCTAGTCATTTATTATTGTCAATGTTCTGTTCTAAAATTACAATAGTAGTAAAATGGTGATTAGCAACTACAAAATAAGCAGTAGTGGTTTTTTAGTGACTAGTGCATTTTTAGGGAACTAGAAATCTTGCACATTACGCGCGCTCGATCACCTGGGTTCGCCCGCTCCACGGGCTCCCTAGCTCGGCCGCTGCGGGGTCTCGCACACACACACACACACACACACACACACACACGACCTTCCGGTCACAAGCTCGCTTCTCTAACCGTTGGGCCACCACTTGTCCCAAAACGTGACCAACAACGTGGGACAAAAATCGCAGACAGACAGACAGACAGACAGGCAGACAGACAGACAGAACCCACTGACTCCCTTTTATATAAGAGAAGAAGAATGACAAAATGCCCTGACCACCAGACGGAGCATTGACGAGAGTCAACTTGTCATCCAACACAAGCACAACGATCTGCTTTGCAGCCTCATTGTGAAGAACCGGAGAGAAATACTGCTGCATCCGCAGCCGCGTTATGGCTGTCTGCGTTATGGCTGTCTGCGTTATGGCTGTCTGCGTTATGGCTGTCTGCGTTATGGCTGTCTGCGGATGCAGCAGTATTTCTCTCTCTACAGGAAGAGACACAGGAAGCGGAAATAGCTGGAGACAGACTAACATGCTGAAGTTGGTGATGAAGGCGGTCTTGGGCAGCTCCACTTCAAAGAAGATCTCCTGGGAGGAGTTGCCCTTGTTCAGAGCGCTGGAGGTCATGACTGTGTGAGCAAAGCGAGATGCCACGGTGCAGTCCACTGTGACGCTGTACACCTCCACCTGAGGCAAGAGAGACGAGAGGGAGAGATGGATGAGGAGCAGATGGAGAGATAGCCTCAGAATTCGACTACTCATTTGTTTCACTCAATCATAGTCTCACACAAGGAGGCTGTGTTTTCACTGCGGGCTCCGTTCGCAAAGGCCGTACTAACTTTTTCATAGATGTAGCAATCACATTAAAACAAATATATTTGTTCATTTATTGGCACCAATCATAGCAACACTCTCTGGCCTGTTGTAGCTATAGTTGTGGGCTAGTTGTAGCCTCTCAATGTGAGAATCAGCCTGCTTCTCATGCTGAGTCTCAGACAAGGACCCTAATATTCCACTGTAGGCTCCATTCAATAGGGCCCTACTTTTTCACAATAAAACAGCACTTGTCTTAAATGCAAGGTTGTTGTCCGCCCGAGCCGGGCTGTTCGTGTTCTTAAATATTCCGTAGTTTCCATATACGAGCCGTTTTTGTCCAGAGCCTTGTGTCTTTTCAATTGAAAATGGCCGTTGTTGTTCTTCCGCTTCCCAGTGGGGAAACAGCGCCATCTCTGCTGCTGTGGCTACGGGTGGAAACCTGTGATTATACATCCGGAAGAACAGAAATGACAGGCACGACAAAGACGGCTTGGAATTCGAAACGACACAATATTTAAGAACACGAATAGCCCGGATCAACGGACAACAACGTTTTGACAAGTACAGTTTTATTTTGGTTGCTATATGTATGAAAAAGTAGGGCCTTGTTGAATGGAGCCTACAGTGGAATATTAGGGTCCTTGTCTGTGACTCAGCATGAGCAGCAGGCTGACTCTCGCGTTGAGGCTACCACTGGGTACAGCCCAGAGAGCGTTGCCATGATTGGTGCCAATGAAAATTATTCCAGCTTCGTTCACACAAACTAAACATTAGTCATTGATTCCAATTCTGCCGTGATGTGGTGTGACAGTTTGGGCGAGTCGAGCCGGCTGCTGGGATGATGTTCTAAGCAGGGATAGTGTGGATAGTCATCACCATCATCCTCATCCTCATCCAAACAGTTTTTTCCCCTTACCATTGTGTCAGCTGTACTTCTTTTCTGTAAGAAAAAACAACAAGAAATTAGCTATAGTGTTTAGATTTGGAATCCGCTAGTGTTTAGATTTGGATAAAAGCACAATAACGATGGGATTTCTATTAACTAGAAGTAAGTATTCCTGATAAATCAAAATGTTAGACGGTGTAAAGATGGCAGGTTGTGCTGGCAAAGCTGCTTTATGGGTGCTGTATAAATGGGTGATCTGTCGAGTGGAAATTGTATAAGCACTTCACAGTAAAGTCATGACAGCATAGAAATCACAGATTTTGTGTCTGTAAATAGTCAAGTCACCTGGCGCGATGTGGCGGCACCTTGTGTCTCCTGGAGGACACACACACACAGCAGGGTCGACCGACGTGACGTCGCCAAGATATTAGAAAATAAATTAATTCGACAGAAATGATCAAGACATGAGAATGAATCTAAAAAACAACAACAACAACAACAACACTGTCATAACATGAACTAGCTTCTAAGAAGAAGAATAAATACACGACTTAATCCCACCTGAATATTCACCTTCTCTCTGACACTCAGACTCACAGGAGAAAGAGACATTAATGTGTATGAGAAACAGAACATCGGGAGATAGTAGCAAAGTTGCTGTCAGTGGAATAGCCTCCAGTACAGATGGGAACATCCAGGATAAAAAGTAGACGAGTGGCTGCATTAAAAAATGAACTAAAACTACAAAAAAATGTACGTGGACTGGGTAAAGATGGTACTTATGTGATATGCAAATTGAGAGCAGAATAGAAAAGGTGTCCCAGTGACATTACCTGTACAGTAGCATGGTCGCGGGAGATGACCAGAGCGCCCTCAGCCAGGCTGGGGAGCCAGAGGCAGACGCAGCCCCACAGCAGCAGCAGCCAAACGCCCCGTACTCCAGACATGACCAAACGTCCACTGAACACTGACTGACTTCACTGCTGAGAGAAAACAGTCAGTGTGCCTGCCTGCCTGCCCAGGAGGAGGGACAGAACCAGTGTGTGTGTGTCCTGGAGGATTGACCAACAGGCCTGACCTCAGTAGCCTCCGTGCAGGAGGCCCTGAAGTGGAACTGGACGGCTGCTGGTGCCTTTAAACCTAAAAAAAAAATACTTTTTAAGTGTGTGAACAGCTGTTTGCATAACCATAGGCTACCCAAACCTGACCTACGACACAGCGACTACATCACTTAAACCTAAGCTAACTGATCTTTGAAGTTTGGCTAATCTTCACATTGATTCAAGCAGAAAATAATCTTGTGTCATACATACGCAGAAATGCAGTTTCTCGTGCAGTTCATACGCAACTTCGCCTCGTCCACTTACAATATAAATCGAACATGCATAATAACTTCATGTGGAAGTTATGGGGCTTTAGGTTTAGGGTTATGGGTTAAAGGTTAGGTTAAGGGCAGGCAGTGGTAGCCAACACGGTGCCCCCTGGTCGCCCGCGGGGTGGCGCTGTGGCGCCCGCAGGCCACGTTCGTTTTTTTTTTTTTACACAAACAAGACAAAACAGACAAACAGGCTCAGACACAGGGGAAAGAAAGGAAAAACAAAAAAACAAAACAAAAATATAATCAGAAAAATTTATTTTTTATTTGTTTTTCTCCTCCCTTCCCACAATAACACACAAATGTAGAAAATAATTGGTTTAACAATGCATACGTTTTAAAAACGTTTATTGTCTGTGTATAATTAATTATTGATTAAACTATTTTGATCCGCCTGGGCTGGGGTCAAAGTTTAGTTTTACGTTACGTCACTACGTCATTCACTCTGAGACAGTGCGACTGCCAGCTGCCAATGATTATATCAGTTGGCTAAGCTAAATGATGGAAAGCAAGAACAATGGCAGAAAAGTGAAAGAAAAAACATTACCAATTTCACGAGGAGTGGGAGGAAGAGTTATTTTTCACAACAGTGAAAGAAAAGAGTGTATGTCTCGATTAAATGCATAATACTCATTATTTAAAGGTAAATCGAGCAAATTTCAACAGGTAGCCCCCCACATGACTCTCTACCCTTCAGGTAGCCCTCGACCTCAAAAAGGTTGGTGACCCCTGGGTTAAGGGTTAGGGTTAGGGTTTGGGTTAGTGGTTGTGAGTTTGTTAATGTCACTTCAACCTACTGCCGCCATTGTTGCCGCCATTGTTGCCGCCAAAGTTGCGTATGAACTGCACGAGAAACTGCATTTCTGCCTATGTATGACACGAGATAACACCCCGCGTGTCATACATACGCTCTCCCATGAGATCGGGTTGAGATATCTGCTTTGTTTATATTTGTCTATTCACTGTTTGGTTAAGTGGTCCAAATTTCAATGCCATTCAAGGTAGTGTGTTGGCGGCAGGAGATATCGAACGGATAAACAAACGGATTTAAATGTTAGAAATGAGCATAATAGGCATTAGCACACTAGACAGAAGTACAAATATGAGTATTAACATTTTTAATATATAATAACTGCCAAGTTTCTGCTTTTTGTTTTGTTTGACTTATAGACGGTTTTAACAGAATTGTGTTGCTATAGGGAACAATTTGAAACCTACGTATATTATTTCCTGTCGGCTATTGTATTAGCAGGGCAATTCAGAATGTTTATGTTGTCAAGTTAAAACCGTCTATATATATTTATATTTATATTTATATTTATATTTATACTGTTAGAAACATCAATAACTCATGTGATGATGGGCACTGGGTAAAATACTTGAAATACAAGAAACATGTCGGACGTGCCCGCTTCGTTCACCTCTCATTCAAGTAGCTTTCCTCCACCAGACTCCCTCGGCCCCTCGCTGAAACAACCTGTGCAGTTTGGTGCCGTGTGTGTCGGTGTGTTTACATCATTTCTCAAATGCCAAAGCTGTGAACAGTGGCGTACTGTATGGTAATTGGGCCAATCAGGCCAGTGTGCAGAGAGAGAGCCTCGCAGGGATAGATGAGGCTTTTGAGTATTCAGTAAAGTAACCTCTCGCTAACTTCTTTTTTTTTTTTTTTTTCGATTTTTTATCCCATTTTATCCCCCATTAGTGCTCATTTGATTTCTCAATCCTGGTTGCTACTCCATCCTCTGCCGATCTGGGGAGAGCCGAGACCGGCTCCATGCTTCCTCCGAGACATGGGCGGTCAGCCAGCCGCTTCTTTTCACCTGACAGAGGAAGCTTCACCGGTAGGACATAGCACGTGGGAGGTTCACGCTATTCCAACCAGTTCCCCTCCCTCTGAACAGGCGCCCTTAACGATCAGAGGAGGAACCACATTAGCAACCAGGATATTGCATGTTTTTGTGACGGGGGTTCCTATATGAAGGAAACCCCCGGGAGGCACGGGGAGAACATGCAAACTCCACACAGAAAGGCCATTTTGCCGACCCCACCCGGGCGGTGGGCACTCGAGGACATGCGGACGGGCACGCATTCCTTCAGCGTTCACCTCGTCACCAGGTGGGAATCGAACCCACGACCTTCGAGCTGTGAGGCGATAGTGCTTACCACTGCACCACCGTACCTCCCACCTCTCGCTAACTTCTGGGCATGATGCAGCAGGCATGGTGCTGGCATCCGTATTGAAGGTATCTGTGTTTGAGGACAGTGTGGGAGTGCATGTTTACTTATCTAACTAGCAAAAAAGCAGGCTCACGACTCTCGGCCAAAACTTGCCTGAAGGCCGGGGTTTTGTGGTATCATATCCCAATGCCTCTACATACACCACTACATGTGCTTTTAATTCATATAATTAATTCATTCAAATTCATAGGAATTATGATAATTTGTGGTTTACTGACACGCCAACAAAAAGCAGAAGGATTTCTCTGAACCTTTTCATGTTTATTTAAAATGTCAAAATGGTCGTAAAGAAGAGGCAATTTTCATGTAAAAAAAAAAAGAGAACAAAATAAGACTAAAGTTTTAACAATCTTTGTCACTGATGACAAATCAATGTCACAACTCATTGACAACACATCACACACACGATTCCTATACTGACTAGTACAAAAACAATTCACTGACTGTGCAAACTGCAAAGTACAATTGCTTGCACAACAGACAGTGTCAATATTGCACAAAACCAGCCCACTCATTTCTCCTGAATTGAACTTTTGAAGACAGCAATTTGGGGAAACAGTACAGTTTTCTGCCGTGCATGTTATACACAAAAATATGTCATTTTCACAAACATACAGCATTTCTTCAGTGCTGTCGGTTCATCTTCGGTGTGTGTCTTCAGTGCTGCACTGTATTGGTCCTACTTGCCAAACACACTGGCTCCAGGAGCTTTGGCAGCAGGCTTGTCCAGCACCGTCTCTCCCCCTGATCTCACATTGCTGAACACAGAAGGAGCCACCTTGCCCATGCGCTCTGAACAGAGAAAGAGAGACAGACAGACAGATAAGCATATTTAGAGAAAACATGCAGGGGACCGGTCCTTAACAATCCCAAGGAGTACGGTTCCCAGTTGGGTGTCATTGAGGGAAGGGTGTGGGGGAAAGGGGGGAATTTTAAGGTTGTATTCTTACATCTATGTTGATTTTGCATTTTGAGAACAGGTAAATAAATCAATACCTATTGGAAGAGTCCAATAACTTTTTATGGAATGCTAATTTATTAAATGTACATGTGTGGTGTCAAGGATCAAGATGGAGTCCATGGCTGTTTCTGCTGACAAACAGTAAATGCATGGTGGGAAGGTGGATGTGTTAGTGAATGAGAGTCAAATATTCGAGGGCAGCAGAATTTGTGCAAGGAAATATGAAGTAGGGAGAATATATTGCAATGCGGCCAAGAACGGACTTGAAATCTTCTGATTATTTATTAAATGAATAGCATTTGAACAGCTTGAGAAAATGCAGAATTAGGTTTCCAATTAGATTCAGCTTAACAAGTTGGCAACACTCAGGAATCCCTTTCCTGACTGTACATCTCACAAGAGGTACAACAGGACTTAGCAGCCCTGATGCAGCATAACTGTTCAAGGACGAACATTCAGCTGCAACCCAACAGACAACACCACGTCTGAGATGTGCTACAGGACCAGAAAGGGCACTCAACACTGTCCAGCTTTGGGCAGTGACGGGTCTTCTGCTGCAGGTTGAAAACCAGACACCCCCCCCCTCTTCACATCCAAAGCCCTCTTCAATGGTTCCCCGCTTTGGCTAATTAAATTCTGCCTGACCAGTGTGTTCCAATGTTCGATATGACCGATCAATACACACGTGGTGCATCATATCGTGGAAGCACTAGATTCCTGCTCCAGCACAAGAACAGGTCCAGGCTAAATTCAGGCCTCAGTCCTGCTGATGTCCATTGTACCAGCTGACCATCAGCACCGGGGCTGCTGGCAGCAAACAGAATGGCTGACTGCATGGCCAAAGTACTGCTGAACCACGACACCAGGCCATTACTCCGTGGATGGATCGAGAGGCGTGATCTAGATCTTCTGGATCTCCAGCTAAGCTAGGTAAGGCTCCCAATACCTGTGCCTTAAGGTTATAGGCTCTGGTTGCTGTGAATCTCCCCAAGACACGAAAAAACAAACAAAATCAAACAAAGATGTCTTCAATCAAACAGTGCAGGACTGTGATAATTTCTTGGCAGGGAATTGCCCATAGGCCTATACCTCTGTTGGGCCTGCAGCACCTCCCCTCTGAGTCACAGGGAAAAGCCCTATCTCATCCACTCCATGATGACTCCCACCTGGCCCTGCTGAAGTAGAGCAGGTATGTAACCCTGTAAGTTCCTGCTTTGCTATTGAAGCGTCGGCAGAAGACGTTACGGTCCCACTGTAGAATCAGCTCTGCAGGCGGACTCAGTGTACGACGGTCTGAATCCCAAGTGGATCTCCTGGAGGTCCATGGACTACTTAGAGAGAGAGAACCTGACACCTTGAAGTTCAGCAGACGGGAAGCATGGTCAGTACACAGGACAAAGGTGCAGCTGTAGATGTAGGGAATGGTAAACATCACTGCTGCGATTACATCAGGTGACACACAGTGTCCACTGTGTCCAGCTCAGTACCAGAAATACTGTGACTTACATAGCAAAATTAGTCAAATAAACTTTACTGTCAATCACAACTTGCACTCCAGAAAGTGTACGCACTCCTCCTCCCTTACAGATTTTGGAATATTGCATAGCCTATTTGCATACGTATATTTTTTTACAGTGTGGCCACTAGGGGCCGAGGCGTCTATGAGATGGTCTGTCCAAGTGTCCGTATGCATGTCTGTATGTCTGTCCTTCTGTGCCCACAAACGAAAGAAAGAAAGAAAGAAAGAAAGAAAGACACAAAGGCCAGGTTGGTAAAAGCCAGGTCACGGAGGATGTCACACCGAAGACACCGAACAATTGTGATTGCATCGGTGATGATGTCATCAGTGAGTGATGTCATCAGTGATGCCACTCGAGCAATTGTGATGTCATCAGTGATGATGTCATCAGTGATGTCACTTGAGCAATTGTGTCGGTGTTGATGTCATCGGCCCCTAGTGGCCACGCCGTCAACGCCGTTATTAGACTCTGCGTCTTGTTTATTGTTTTTGGACGCTATATGCAACGTTAAAAATCAACGTCCCTCATCCCTCAGCTATGCAACGCTTTACTGCTGAAACTAAAATAGCTCTAAACTCATAAACTGTCAACATCATTGACTGTATAATAGGTCAGTGGTCAACGTAGGCTGTGAACAAGGAGATTTTCTGTGGTAACGTTAGATTGACAGTGCTAAAATACCACTTTGACTCATCCTAATGGTGTTGGTTTCCTCTTAAAAATATGTCACTGTAATGTTAATGTGATGCATAACCTTACTGTTGTGAAAATATGTTAAAATTGTAACATTGTTATGAAGTTTTGTTCATGTCACCGATAGCCTACAATGCTATAATTGACATACAATGATACGTTTATCCTTTGGTACCTGACAATCTACTATCGTACTAGAACTCAGTCATAATAATACATGTTGAAGCCTACCTCAGGGCCTCTCCCTGGTGGTCTAGTGGCTAGGATCCAGTGCCCCGTGACTCGGAGTTCGATTCCCGGTCAGGGATCTACCTTTTTCCCCTCCCTTCAATTTCCTGCTGTATTTACTTACAAGATACACAGGCAGTAAACCATGGTGGATGTATAAAAGAAACTGCAGTAACCACTGGATCCCTTTTCCGTCTATAGAAGGAGTGGAAACTGACACAGACCAGGCTCTCTGGCTCAACTGGTCACACTTCAGATAGCATTCTAAAAGAGGGGAGACAGCCTTCGGACTTGTTTTTAGCGGTCACTCACTGGCCAGTCTAACCTCAAGAGGCATTCAATCCGCGTAGCATTCGATCACGCAATAAACACATGATTAAGTCTAGGAGCCAGCAGGAGCATCAAAATCTCTGTCAAGCAAATATTAAAGTGATGATGATTAGGTGAGAACATCATGGTGTGACTGGTCTGTATTCCCGGTCTGAGTGGAAACAACAACATCATCATAAGGCTGCTAGGCTACGTGATGGTCTTTACTCACCACACTCCGCCATGACCTCATAGGTCTTACTCTTGACCTCGCCCTTCAGCCCCAGCTTGCTGCGGGCTCCTTTCAGGTCCTCCTCCTTCATCGGTGGACGCTTCTTCTTCTTCACCTCGCCTGGCTGGAGTGAAGTGAGGACAACATGGGGAACAAAGATAAGATAATCGTTACATTGCCCCCTGTCTTGGACTGTTGCCAGGTCACCTTAAAATAAAACGTTCCACACACAGCATACTTCACATAATATACTTCCTGATACAAACAAAACAAATTATTTAAATCAAATTAAATAATAATAAACAATTTATTTAACATAATATATATTCTTACTTACAAATAAAATAATGTGAAGCAACCCATTGCACAACCATCACATCATACTGTGCACCTATTGCACTAAACACACAACTCAATAGCCTATTACTGAGAAATGATTGCACAACCTCTATAGTGTCTGCCAGAGGGTAGGAGCTGGTACTCAGTAGGGCTGCCACTAACGATTATTTTCATAATTGATTAATCTGTCGATTATTTTCTCGATTAATCGATTAGTTGTTTGGTCTATAAAATGTCAGAAAATGGTAGCAAATGATGTTCAGTGTTTCCCAAAGTCCATGATGATGCCCTCAAATGTCTTGTTTTAATCACAACTCAAAGATAGTATCAGTTTACTGTCATACAGGAGTAAATAAACCAGAATATATTCACATTTAAGAAGCTGGAATCAGAGGATTTATACCTTTTCTCTTAAAATTGTACTCAAAACGATTAATCGATTATCAAAATAGTTATCGATTAATTTTCTGTCGATCGACTAATCGATTAATCGTGGCAGCTCTAGTACTCAGAGAGGAGAACATGGGAAGGATCAGACAAAAGTCTCTGTACACAAACATATAAACGATAAAGTCCTTTGTCCTGAACTAACGTACCTGTGACATGTTGAGAGGGGGTTGCTGTGGTAATCCCAGAGTCTCTGATCAGTGTGATGGTGTGGTGTTCTGTTATTGTGCTCTGTGCCTTCTGTCCCACCAAGCTTGCCCATTATATACTTGGGCCAGACCCTCACACACATTTCCTATCAGTGAGTCAGCCAGACCCCCTACTACCCTCTGTCTGTCCCTGTCTGTTGTCAGTGTGTATTATTAGATGTGACATGAATGATGGTGCAGCTGGAACGGGTCTCCCGTTCTTTACGATGGGCTTACAGTCCAACAGCTGATCATGCAGAGGACATAACACAAGTGGCCAGCTAGTAGTGCTACCTCCCCTTCCAGTCCAGTGAACGTTGTTCTGACACTCAGCCACACCTCCCTGCTCCAGTGGTTAGGAGGAGGACTGCAACTTGGATTCAATCTCAGGGAACCTCTGTTTGGTTCTTGTGAAAAGCATTGCAAGCCTGCAACAATTATACTGGCAAAAATTAACAACTAGACAAACTGGGCAACTGTCTTGTTTGTGATTTACAAGAGACAATGTTACAGTGAAGCCATTCGCAACAGAAACAATCGCTAGTATGAAGGAAGAGGCAGAGACACCTCAGTCTTCATCTGAATGTGGACTTCTGAGTAACAGCTGTCTATAATGACTCACTCAACTAAATAGTGTTGGCATAGAAAAAATACAGCCCAACCCAAGAGGAGGCAATCTGATCAATCAATTTCTGAGACCAGAGGCTTCCTGGATTTTTGAATTACACACCATTGAACCCTTTGGCCTTAATGAAATGCAAGATTTTAGTTGTTTTTTGTGATCTATATTAATTGTTGTCTCTTCCTACAGGTGATCTGGAGCCTAGGAAGAGACGAGCCACTAAGTCCCATTACCCTTTCCCCCCCCCCCTTTAGTGATAGAGGGAGTGCAGGTGCTTAGTCTTAAAAATATGTTCTCATTCTGTAACTGAATATTAACTCTGTACTTTTCTTAATGTATTTTTTCCTTTGAAAAATCTTAAATATCTTCAAAAAAATATATTTGATATACTATGTAAATTAACTGCCATAATTGTGATATATTGGTAAATACATGTCATTCTTTTGAAAAACTTGTTTTGTAACTTGTATCTTTAAAAAAGACGACTGTGATAATTGGTCATGTGACCCTGTCTAATGTATTTAACTCACCTGTGGGTGCCAATGGCATTTTCTGTGAACCTGATGAAGCTGTACGCGAAACGCGTTGTTCACAAATAAATATCAGTAAGTCATTTTCAGTGTTGCGGTGGTTCCTTTAATTTTTCATTTCATGTTTATCCTGCAACCGACCAGCACCTGATCTTTCTACTGGCTGTGCACATGGGAATCCTCTCTTCACCATACATATATATATATATATATATATATATGTACATATAGTGTACATATAGTGTACATATAGTGTACATATGTCCAAGGTCCACGTTTGACTTAGCCGAGTGCGACTAATCCTCTCCCACCATCTTGCGGATCATCTTCACACGCACTGCATAAGCTTTCTTCTCACGACCATGGCCATACACGAGGCATGTGAAACCTTCCAGTTCCTCCTTACAGCTGCTTGAGAGACACCATTCCACACCAAGTTCCCTGAAATGGGCAAATGTAGGCCACCTGAAAGTAGATGTTGCTTTCACGTGCTGTCAGGAATTTAAAAACGTTCACCCGAGTTGAGGAGACACGTTTAGGCTACATGCCTGATCTCCTCACCTTCATTCTGAAACACAAACTATCTCTGCGCCACTTGAATTCTAAAATAAAGTCAAATTCGTTTTTTATATTCGACTCTTGTTTTATTTTAGAATTCAAGTGGTGCAGAGATAGCTTTTAGTTTCAACCCATACTTGAATGAGTGTCCAGTTTTGTTGATAACCTCAGAAGTGGGAGTTTACAGTATGAGCACTTTAAGGCAGCATAAAACCCATCATCCTACTATCTGAATGATCTGAATCACTTTTCTCTCCTCAACGGATTGGCCAATCATTCTGAACATGCACATGGGCATTCCCATCATCCCATTCAGTGTTGGGGGTAACTCATTACAAAAGTAACATTACATGTAATATATTACTTTTAGCAGTAACTTAGTAATATAACTGATTACTTATAGGATTTCAGTAATATTATACCAGTTACTTTGTCAAGTAACTCAAGTTACAAATTGAGTTAAGATTTTTTTTAATCAAAGCACATATTTAAATAAAGATACAATAATTTCCTTATCAGACTGTGTGTTTTTATGCATATAACCACTATATATGACAATAACAAAGGAAAAGAATAACATTTAGAATTTTGGGCGGTTTACACTGACTTCAAGGCAGTTGAAATTATTTTTTGGGATGGTTCCAGGGTGGCGATGTCATTCTGCTGCTGCTGTTGTTTTGGTGAAAGTAATGCAAAAGTAGTGTAATAAGTAACGAGTTACTCTACACAGACAGTAATATTGTAAAGTAACTTATTGCTTTCAAATGAAAGTAACTAGTAATAAGTAGTATATTACATTTTGAGAGTAACTTGCCCAACACTGATCCCATTTGTGTTATTTCAAGCAAATGGCCTCCCATATGAACACAAATCAGTTCTATTTTCAGGAAAGCATCAAGGTCAACTCATATTCAAAATGCTGATCCTCATATGGCATTAGGGTATAATGTACATTTAGATCGGTGTATCACAAGGAACTTCAGTAAAGGGGTCAACTATAACATCTGACATATTGCTCTTATGCCAATGTCTAATATGCATACCTAACATTAGGCTATAAGCGATGGTTATATCTGTACCCTTTTGATGCTTTGCATAAATAGCTTGTTCTTCTATAGTAGGGGAGAGACAAAATGTAGACACTTTTTCAGAATAGTTATCTAATTTTATTATAAAAGGTATCTCGCAATAAATACACGGTAAGATAGAAATTGACAAAAAAAAAGACAAGTGAAAATGACAAAATGAAAATCAAACCACTTAGTACAACATGTTTAAAAATGCAAAACAAATGCACAAAGTGCAAAATGGCAATGCTCACAGTACAAAGTGTTGATAGTGCCAATGTGAACAAAATAAAAATCCCTCTGTAACAGAACATTGCCTATGTGTCCTATGACACGGATCTCTTTAAAACTGGTCTGAGAAAATAAACGTCAAAAAACAAGGTAACAAAAAGGCAGACCATAAACTTCCATAGGCACAATAAAAAAATAAAAAATAAACACTTTGTACATTTAAGAATTTAAGACGAGGCCTGTTTTGTGCCATTATACCACATCAAGTCAGCATTGCACTGCAGGTAGCAGCTGCAACACTCAATTCATGTTTTTAATTGTTGTGTTAAAACATTAAAATTATTACCTGTGCTGTGTTCATCTTCCATATATATGATCTTTGTGTGCAACTACGTGACATAGGAGAACGTCAGCGCGTCTGATGCCATCTGTCTGACATTACACCAGCGTTGTTTTCATTCATTTAAACATGCCTAAAAGCTCATGTCATAGTATTTCACTTCAGGATCGTTTATCCAGCGTTGTTTTTGAGCAATGAAAAGGGACACTGCTCCAGGCCAACTGAGTTCATTTTCTCAATGTACCTTTCCCTCTCCGTTGGAGGAAGTGTACTTTTGACATTATCTAAAAAGAAAACTGTCCAAATCCCTGTAAAACCCCGCAAAACTATTTCTATCTGACGAGAGTTCCTCGCAGCAGGGAGTTGCCTTCAGAGGACCCAGCGGGCCGATGCCTGATAAAGACCCCCAGCAGTGGCCCTGCGAGGCTGATGGTGTTACCAGAGGAGCAAGCGGGATGGGAGAGCCGAGTCTGGAGACTCCTCCGCCACACGAGGTGATCTATTTTAGGACATACCGTTGAATCAGACAAAGTCCAACAGCGGAAATGGGTCACGGCATCGTTTCTCTATCTGCGTCGAAGTGCTACCTCTAGTGGAAGAGAGTAGGCATTACAACCAACTCATGTTCAATAAGACTCCTCCCCGATACTAAAAGGTTCTTAAAACGACACGGAAAGGCCAGTCCCACAGCTTCCCTGGTGGTCTAGTGGTTAGGATTCGGCGCTCTCACCGCCGCGGCCCGGGTTCGATTCCCGGTCAGGGAACTGACGTTTTTAATTTATCAACATAATACTGAGTACAGATTGCAAGAAAAACGATACAAAACACTTGTGTGGAAAAGAGGACTTAAACACGATTTCAGACGGACAAGCCCGTCTTTTATTGTCACACGATCACATCAACACATGCATGGACGGCCACAAACACACACATGCTGACGGTGGCCGGTGAAATTTGTCCTCTGCATTTGACCCATCCTGGCTTTGTCCTTTCCTCCGGGGGGCAGGCCAGGAGCAGTGGTCGCTTTCTCGTACAGCGCCCGGGGACCAACTTCAGATGTTGTCGTCACTGGTCGGATGACGATGACGATCTGATCTGCATGTTTTTAGTGGGGGGGTTATATACGGAGGAACCCCCTGGGGGAGCACGGGGAGAACATGCAAACTCCACACAGACAGAAAGGCCCTTAAGACGAGATACCCCACCTGGGCAGTGGGCACTGAAGATATGGGGGGCCACCGGACTCA
The DNA here is from genome assembly GCF_964638095.1 of Poromitra crassiceps. Classification (NCBI taxonomy): domain Eukaryota; kingdom Metazoa; phylum Chordata; class Actinopteri; order Beryciformes; family Melamphaidae; genus Poromitra; species Poromitra crassiceps. Next base: position 6,490,462 of record NC_139649.1, read on the forward strand.
ACTTGTAGCTCAAAATGTAGCCGTACTTTTTTTTTTTTTATGTAGCCGTACTGTACCGTACTGTAGCTGCTACATACGTAATGACGTATGTCTAATGTTTAATTGTATGTGTAATAAGGAATATGCTATTTGCACCTGTATGTCAAATACGCCGAATTTAAAATGTTTAAGCACGTCTAAAGTATGCACATGTGCAGTGAATATGCCCTATGAATATGCCACTGTCTCTGACTTGTCTTATCACTATACTGCCTTATTGCTTGTTGTGTCTCTTGTTGTTTTTGCACTCATATGCCCTGTTATATTTGTACTATGTTGTAAACAGAGTCCACAGCACAAGAATTTCACACATGCTACTTGTACCATGGAGTGACAATAAAAATCTTGAATCTTGAAAATGTATATTTCACATACTTTATTTGAAAAGCATATATGATAACTTACGTCCATCATTTGTAAGTAATTTTAATTGTCTAGTAACTTCAATTTGCAAAATACTAAAAGCCCTCTTTGTCCTGGTTGCGCTGAGGGGTTACCATAACCGTCCTCCTGTTTTAAAATGCACACAGTAATTTATTCCTTAATAATATGCCAAGAACATCATACTGAAATCATTACCAGCACCAGTCATCACAGTCACAGTTAATGTAACCCTCACTTTGCTTTTAAGAGGTCCAGTAAGGAAATCAGTGACAGATCATGCACAGAATTGCACACACTCACACATATATATGAGATCACGGTCACTTTTCAGGATATTACATAGACTTACATTCATTCCCTGGAGACTTACGTTACCCCTAACCACTACTTGCCTAACCCCAACTCCAAATTGGGGACACAGCTTTTGTCCCCAATTGGACAAGCTGTCCCCGATTAACTGGTCTGAAATTTGTCCCCGAAAGTAGCCTATGACATACCCCCCCCCACACACACACCAACCTTTTTCTCCAACATCTGGTCCACAGTCACTAACAGTTTTAGAGGTCTGTGCTTCTACCACATTCTCAACATCAGAGCCTGCTGAATGCTGCTTCATGCCTGAAGATCTGGGACTCGGGTCAGCCAAAAATACAAATAATAATAATAAAAAAATACACTGGTAATTAATTCCACTCAGGCACGTTATTGGAACAAAGAGCAAAATGTAACGAACCATCAAACACAGGAACATCACACAAACACAAGAGGAAAGAGAGTGACAAAGTGATGCATGGGAAACTGCAAGAAAAGTCCCATATTTGACTCTTCCTGTCTGAGTGAAGGAATACAGTTTTTGGCCCAAAAATAACACTCAAAACATACAAAAAAACACAACTCAAACTGGGAGTAGAGACATTCAAAGACAAACAACACACAGAATCGGAGTGTGTCAGTAAAAGTTACAGTCACAGAGTGAGTCCGCAACCTTCTGCCTACAGATTACGATGGCTACGCTGATGTTAGGGAGCTTGCAGTCCTTTTTGTCCTATAGCTTCGCCAGGTGAACGGACACGACCAGATGAACGGCAGAGACTAAAATGGCTGCCACGACGCGTTTGACGCTCTCCCTCTGCAGTCGTAACAGGCTTTCGACATGATTAGGATTACATACACGATATACAGTATAAGTGTGTAACTGTGCTGGAAGGAGTACCACACACAGGCCATGGTGGGAAGCCTACTCGAGGAGACAAACATAAGACTTTTAGTTTATATGGAATCTACATGAGGAATACAATCACTTTTAGGGTGGTGAGGAGAGAGGGAGGTTTCAGAGTATCAAATGTATCAAACTGGACAGTGGCCCTGCACTGGCCCTGCACTGCACCACACATCCACCCTGCCACAAAGTCCAGCCATTACTAAACCAGTGTCAACCGTTTTTTTTCCCTATGATACTGACACAGAATGATGTAACAATACAATGCTCATTTATGATATAAGGTTCATTTTCCCAAACAGTGTCTTTAATCCAACACTCACAAACGGAGTGCCCGGTCGAAATGCAACCGAGATCCGTGGTGATCCAAGGTTAGCTGCAACAAAACCGCCTCCCAGTAAAATCCCAGTTTAGACACAGTGTGTGCAGGAGTCCTGTAGGAGTCAAACAATAAAAGGGAATTTCCATGGGTGTCGTCCCATGTTCCCATCCTCAGTGTCACATTTGTGTTTCAAAAGGATCAGGTTCAACTCCTAGGGCTGAAACACAATGTGTGGAGGGGCGGGGCTACCAGGTGAAGGGATACCAGAGCGGGTTAGAACTTAGAACAGAACAGTCCGGCCAGGCACACGGGGTCACACGGGGATCCCCATGCGATGCTTCTTCTTCTTCACCGTCTTCAGGCCGGTGAGTCGACGAACATCCTCCTCGTCCGAGTCGTCCATCTCATCGTCTGCTGAGAAAAGGATCTGAGAAACAGACAGGAAGGTGGGGGTTATTATTAGTCCTACATGCATGCTTATTTCCCCCCGCAACTCTCCTCCTACAGTTTTTACACTACATACCAGACATCAAAACATGTGTCTCATTGAGGAATAGTACGCTATTGGTTTTCTAAGAGATTCGTCATGTAGTTTTTGCAATATTCGCGATGTCAAGACCTAATGGCGCTATAACAGCCCCTCTATATTTTGGTCTATAATTTTTGAATCGCAGTATGTAGAATCAATTTGCTTCGCAGTATGTAGAATCAATTTGTTTGTTTCCATGGATTCTTTGGATTTCTCCCTCTGTTTTCTTTTACCGCTACTGCTCCAACAAATTGTGCCCAATTTTCACCAAATTTGCCACACAGCGATTGGTGGTTTATCTTGACAACTGTTTGTCCAATCGACGGTTTGGTCTATATAGCTGATTTCACCAACTGTATTGGGGGGGGGGGGGATTTTTAGTGGATAAAAAAAAGACTCTTTTGGGCGTGATTGACAGGTCACCTGTCCAGTGATGTCATCATTGATGTCACGCAAACAATTGTGATGTCAACGGTGATGATGTAATCAATGAGTTATGTCATCATCACCGATGTCATTCAGCAATTGTGATGTCATCGGTGATGTCATCAGCCCCTAGTGGCCACGCCGTGAAAACTTGACGGCATCGAAGCCATGTAATGCCGTTACTAGACTGCGGCTTGTCTTGTTTTTGACAGTTGCTGAAAATAGTAAAATGATCATTGCTATATAGGCTGCTTAAATATAATCAGCTGATGAGTGGATTGTATGATTGTTTTTTATTTAAAAAAAGACAAAAAGTGGGGTAGCAAAACTTTACTCGCCCTAATTGAATAATGGGGATGCATTTTCTCTACTTGCCCTATTACGGCACAATGTCACCAGGACACATTCTTGTACAATCCTTGTTTTTTACAGACAAACGTGATCCCTGTGCTTAGTTTCAACATCTGCAAATACTGCATCCCAGCCTGAAAACTCACAAACACTCTCTAATTTAAACAGGAGAACTATGAAAAGATACGAGCCAGCCAGGAGTCGAACCTAGAATCTTCTGATCCGTAGTCAGACGCGTTATCCATTGCGCCACTGGCCCGCAGTGGTTGGAGCCGCTACTGAAGCCAATACATATGCTGGAATGAGGCATAGCACCCATCCCCCCACAGCACTGTGAGTGCTCTGCAGCAAGCACTTCCTCTGAGGCCAGCTGCAGCACACAAGTAGGAGGAGAAACCAACTACAAAGCTGTTTTTTGTCTGCACTGCTCTGACCGTTTCAATATAAAAATGCAATGAAAAGCAGTTTTGCACTTCTGTTTGAGATCGATCAAACAAAATCCCCAAAACATACTAACATGTGGCCAATGCCAAAGACAGTTAGGTTACTTGTGAAATGTATTAACTTGTGTTTTTGAAAAGCATAACTTGTGTTTATTAAACATAAAAAAAAAAAAATTAACATCAGGGACTGATGCTTCAAATTAAGTCAACAAAGTAATTAGATATTATTCACGAAAAATCAACCAGTGCAATTGGAGACAAAATCTGGGTCAAATTGTTGGTAATGTGAATTTCACAGTTGGAATTTGACAATACATTCCTAAGTCACAAGTCCGGAAAACACATCAGGTTTTAGGCTAAAGCACGTGTCAGTAATGGATGAAATAAAGATGAAGACACTTTCAAAGCTCCACTCCTTTTTCTATGACTTTCCTAAGAGGGGGGGGGGGGGGGGGGTTTAGTGGATAAAAAAGACTTTTGGGCGTGATTGACAGGTCACCTGTCCAGTGATGTCATCATGATGTCAACGGTGATGATGTAATCAGTGAGTTATGTCATCATCACCGATGTCATTCAGCAATTGTGATGTCATCGGTGATGTCATCAGCCCCTAGTGGCCACGGCGTGAAAACTTGACGGCATCGAAGCCATGCCATTACTAGACTGCGGCTTGTCTTGTTTTTGACAGTTGCTGAAAATAGTAAAATGATCATTGCTATATAGGCTGCTTAAATATAATCAGCTAATGAGTGGATTGTATGACTGTTTTTTTTTTAAAAAAAAGACAAAAAGTGGGGTAGCAAAACTTTACTCGCCCTAATTGAATAATGGGGATGCATTTTCTCTACTTGCCCTATTGCACAATGTCACCAGGACACATTCTTGTACAAGGACATTATTCTTGTACAATCCTTGTTTTTTACAGACAAACGTGATCCCTGTGCTTAGTTTCAACATCTGCAAATATTGCATCCTAGCCTGAAAACTCACAAACACTTAAACAGGAGAACTATGAAAAGATACGAGCCAGCCAGGAGTCGAACCTAGAATCTTCTGATCCGTAGTCAGACGCGTTATCCATTGCGCCACTGGCCCGCAGTGGTTGGAGCCGCTACTGAAGCCAATACATATGCTGGAATGAGGCATAGCACCCATCCCCCCACAGCACTGTGAGTGCTCTGCAGCAAGCACTTCCTCTGAAGCCAGCTGCAGCACACAAGTAGGAGGAGAAACCAACTACAAAGCTGTTTTTTGTCTGCACTGCTCTCAGACCGTTTCAATATAAAAATGCAATGAAAAGCAGTTTTGCACTTCTTTGTGAGATCGATCAAACAAAATCCCCAAAACATACTAACATGTGGCCAATGCCAAAGACAGTTAGGTTACTTGTGAAATGTATTAACTTGTGTTTTTGAAAAGCATAACTTGTGTTTATTAAACATGAAACCTTGTGTTTTCAAAAAATGTAACATCAGGGACTGATGCTTCAAATTAAGTCAACAAAGTAATTAGATATTATTCACGAAAAATCAACCAGTGCAATTGGAGACAAAATCTGGGTCAAATTGTTGGTAATGTGAATTTCACAGTTGGAATTTGACAATACATTCCTAAGTCACAAGTCCGGAAAACACATCAGGTTTTAGGCTAAAGCACGTGTCAGTAATGGATGAAATAAAGATGAAGACACTTTCAAAGCTCCACTCCTTTTTCTATGACTTTCCTAAGAGATTTGTTGTGTAGTTTTGCGATATTCATGATTACATTTTTCCCTCCCGCTGCTCCTCGTACAAATTTTGTCCAATCTTGACCACATTTTTCCACACAGCATGTCTGGACTGTCCTGTAAATAGGTTATTGAGCTTTTTCTTTTTAATAGTCCACACAGTTTTCATATAATTGACTTCGAAAATGTGTTCCAACTGTCATGGGTGGGGCCTATCTATCTACTCTATCATCAGTGATGTCATAAGTCACTGACGTCATCAGATGCTGATGATGTCATAAGACTGATGGACATAAACTTAAAGACCCACACACCCAAAAAAAAAAAAAAAAAAAAAAAAAGACCCACACACCCGCACGCGGCATGTGGTTCAGTCACGATTCTGATGTCGTCAGTGATGTCACTCGCGCAATTGTTATGTCATCAGTGATGTCACTCCAGCAATTGTGATGTCATTATAGCTGAGGCTATAAGTGGTGTGGGAGTCAAGGATGCCAACTGACATAAAATCACAGCAGATATCCACTGATAGCCTACCACGGAGATCTCACAGGCACAGGCAGCAAAACCGACGCGCTGATAGAAAAATATCCATGGACGCGCCGCGCTGCGCTCAGGCCTCGCCCCCCGACACGCCCCGTGCGATGACGTCATAATCGCCGCGCGCCCTATGCGCTTGACTGGGCGCGAAGAGTATGCCAGAAGCTTAATGTGTGGCCCTTTGCTTACTTCATGTAAGTCAGTATGGCCCTCTGGAAATTTATTTTGCCCACCCTTCATACAAACGGGAGAACTCTGAGAAGATACGAGCCAGCCAGGAGTCGAACCTAGAATCTTCTGATCCGTAGTCAGACGCGTTATCCATTGCGCCACTGGCCCGCAATGGCTGGAGCAGCTACTGAAGCCAATACATGTGCTTGAGTGAGGCATAGCACCCATCCCCCCACAGCACTGTGAGTGCTCTGCAGCAGCAAGCACTTCCTCTGAGCTGCAGCACACAACAAGTAGGAGGAGAAACTAACTATTATGAAGCTGGCTTTTGTCTGCACTGCTTACACCGTTTAAATATGCAGTGAAAGGCAGCTTTGCATTTATTTTTGAGATCCATAAAACAAACAAAAAAACAAGCAAAACCATATTAACCTGTGGCCCAATGCCAAAGAAAGGGGGGGGGATTAATACTGTGATATGTATACAGTGATGTTTTGACACACCTTCAAGCAGGTAGCTCTGTTGTAATGGAGATGGCTGTGGCACAGGCCACCACATTTGTATGGAAAAACAGGTCTCCTGCCTGACCTCGAATGGGCCCAGCTTATCGTGCGTTCCTTTATCGCAAAAGAACTGGGATGTGGAGGCTAAATTAAATCACATCCGTTTTGTTAGCATTCCATTTGCAGAAAAGTTGAGCTGGGAAGTTCACTGTTTGTTCACTGGTCAGATCCACTCGCTAGCCAGGCTAGCCATTGTTAGCAATAACAGATAACAAGGCATTTCGTGGCATTTCGCGCTTTTGCATTTTGCACACACAGATAGAAGTAGGCCGTGCTGTGTGTACAGCTGATTTAATGAGACACAAACAAGACAGAAGTGCTAAATAGCATTTATACGATTATAACTACTGTTGTTGCGCGGATCAGCCATCTTGGATTTTTTACGTCGGGGCTGCTGAGGCTCCTACCAGTTTGGAATGGGAAATACCAGCTCTAGTGACGTCACGTACCAGCTCATCAACTTTGAACCGGTAAGATTACCAGTTCCCAGTTATAAAGGAATGCACGACTACTGGAGGTGGCATTCTAAAGTGTTAATGGGTCACTCCAAGACACTCATGAATAAGGAGTTGGGTGCAAATGGCTTCAGGGGCGTTAAGGGCTCATTATACTCGAGCAAGCTGGGGGGGTGGAGCTCCGCGAGTCACGTGCGGCCCTCGCGCTGGGGCAGACGCTTTTATACTCAGAAGTGATCAGCATGTTACATTGTACAATGGTAATAGTGAGATAGTGAGAACAGCCCGTGAATTTCAGGCTTGGAAAGGCCATAACTTCCACACCTCAAGTGTATGGCGATGGCAGCTGTACGTTTCCAAAGCCCACCACAGTATGGTAAAAATGTTGTGGTTGCAAAAATATGGCAAAACATTCACGAGCCAGCCAGGAGTCGAACCTGGAATCTTCTGATCCGTAGTCAGACGCGTTATCCATTGCGCCACTGGCCCGCAGTGGCTGGATCAGCTGCTGGAGCCCATACATGTGCTTGAGTGAGGCATAGCACCCATCCCCCCACAACATTGTGAGTGCTCTGCAGCAGCAAGCACTTCCTCTGAGCTGCAGCACACAACAAGTAGGAGGAGAAACTAACTATTATGAAGCTGGCTTTTGTCTGCACTGCTTACACCGTTTAAATATGCAGTGAAAGGCAGCTTTGCATTTCTTTTTTAGATCCATAAAACAAACAAAAAAACAAGCAAAACCATATTAACACATTGACTGCCAGCCCTTTTTTCAATGCTGTAGGTAGGTTGTGCCAGTTTTTTTTTTGAGGATTCTGGCTCATTTTACAAGAGGATTCTTTTCTGTTAAGACTTCGTGAACACCAATCATCTAAAAAGAACTAATAGAATGTGTGCTTTCTCTGTCTAAAAGAGTTAGTTTGTAGAGTTAGTAGTTATGTAAGCATTAGCAGTTGAATACAGCATGGTTTCAGCGTCAGAAAAATTATTCAGAGATAAACGGCTTTTTGTGAAATTCGATAGAACAGTCACTTTAACCATTCATTTTTGGCATCAGTAAGAGTCAGACATCTAAACAATAGTTTTGAACAGTAATTTCCTCCATAACAGCAGGAAACCCCCCTCTGCTTCCAACTCCTCCCTCCGTGTGTGTTCTCCTCCTGCCTCCCTGGCTCTCCAGCGGGCGTGTCACAACGAAGTTGCTGCTGCCTGGCTGCTGCCTGTTTGAGCGGCCGCTGTTTGAGGAAGTCTGGGTGGACTCGCTCGTTTCGTGGAGTTTTGGTTGAGAGCTTTGATGCGATTCTGGTCATATTTATGCTGCGTGTTTCAAAGTGTGCATCCAATCTATTCTTGGAACCCCCCACCATTGCCACCGCTGTGCATCAGCGCGAAAGTGAAAGCGTTTTCGCCATCAATTTTACAGTATGAGAACGGCTTGCTCGCGCTTTTCCGTCCAGTTTTGGGTCGCCTCTTTCTACTGTGGAGAGACATGTCGACACTCAGTGGGTCGGTAAAATAGATTATACACATTCAATACCTCCAATTCTGGTGTAGGAGACGTAAAAGGGGTTGATCGATGTCCCACCGTCAAAAAAAAAAATGTTTATGTAAGCCGAGATATCTCGTCCTTGGCAGTCAACGTGTTAACCTGTGGCCCAATGCCAAAGAAAGGGGGGGGATTAATACTGTGATATGTATACAGTGATGTTTTGACACACCTTCAAGCAGGTAGCTCTGTTGTAATGGAGATGGCTGTGGCACAGGCCACCACATTTGTATGGAAAAAGAGGTCTCCCTGCCTGACCTGGAATGGGCCCAGCTTACTGGAGGTGGCATTCTAAGTGTTAATGGGTCACTCCAAGACACTCATGAATAAGGAGTTGGGTGCAAATGGCTTCAGGGGCATTAAGGGCTCATTATACTCGAGCAAGCTGGGGGGGTGGAGCTCCGTGAGTCACGTGCAGCCCTCGCGCTGGGGCAGATGCTTTTATACTCAGAAGTGATCAGCCAAGTGATCAGCATGTATTGTACAATGGTAATAGTGAGAACAGCCCGTGAAAAGTCGCAATGAAACGCTATTATGTGCAGTACTGAGTGAGTGCGCTTTCACTCTCAAACGACCGTACATCAGCACATGAATGAATCACCAAACTTGTTTTTACTGAAAGACGTTTTACTTCTCAGCCCTGATAGCCTACTCTGTGCTGCTTTTAATCTCTCTCAAATTATGCTCTCAACACAACACATTTACTTGGTGAAATGACTAAAAATGAACAGTTGCAAATCAAAGTTTAGCCTACCACATGGGTCAAGAAATGTGGTGAAAACACAGCTCAGTGTTCAGGGCTCAGTGGCTTGAAGAGCGATGTTTGGAGAGAAGCCGTGCGGAGGTCGCGCTGTGAGAAAAATCTTCAGGTACACGGTGGGCGCCCTACGGAGGTAGCGCCCAACCACGCCCAACACATTTACGTCATTTGACGCGTCCGGCCCTCGCTCCACCGCCGCGCCCTTCACGGCATGGTGAGCATAAAGCAGCCTTTAAGAGCCGTGTTTTTACCACAGCGCCTGCTAGCGGAGCCGTGGTCATAAGGAGGCATTTTAGGGTGAGTCAGTCAGTCCTTGACACATACTGAGGTGTCCATGTTGGCGCAAATTTCCGTGAGTTGGTACATCACAGAGACATAACATTTGGCCCAACGACAGATATTGTTAATCATTACTAGCTCCCGAAATATTTTCCCAATCACCCTGATGGGGGCGCTATAGTTGAAGGTTAGAATGTCAGGCTTGGAAAGGCCATAACTTCCACACCTCAAGTGTCTGGTGATGGCAGCTGTAAGTTTCCAAAGCCCACCACAGTATGGTAAAAATGTAGTTGTTGCAAAAATATGGCAAAAAATTCACGAGCCAGCCAGGAGTCGAACCTGGAATCTTCTGATCCGTAGTCAGACGCGTTATCCATTGCGCCACTGGCCCGCTGAGCAGCTGCTGCCTTCTCACAAAAGCACACGTCTGGGACACAAAGGCCAAATCTACATACCAAATGACTTCCTCTTCACTACACTTCTCATTTGTACCTCATCATTATCCAAGCACAGTTGAGACAACACACATCACAGTTTAAAAAGATCATTCAGGAGCAGTTAAAATAGTGAACAGTTGAGTTATCATAAATCAACATCTCTTACAAGTGAGGAGGCCTATAGCAACAGTCCATTTCATTACCACGCAGAGCTGCCAGTCATACTGAAAGCTCTCACACTACACACATCTGATTTATCACACACATTTCCCAAATACATGATTTATTATTCAGAATTATCCTGCCGACTTACTGATGAAGATCTCATGGATGACAGACATCATTTCACAGAGTGATATTATTTAGAGTTACTGGTGAAGATCATGTCACATATTGATATTATGTAGAGTGGATTCTCCATTACATTTACAGTACTCAAAAACAAAATGGAAAAAATGGTTCATGAACAGATGACTCATGTCATTCTCATGATCACCACATCCTCACTGCCTCTGCACCGTACATTTCACTTGCAGCCTTGGCTCTGATTCTCATTTAAGTTGCCAGGTGTTCCCCCACAGAGATTATGGGCTCTATTCTCCCACAGGCCATCGGCGCTATTACGGGCCTTAACCGCAAAAAAACGTGCCTTGCGCCTGTTTCGGCAAGATAGCAATAGGCTTTAGGCTGCCAAATGCGCTTTAGGCCGAATGGGCGTGGCGCAGTCCCAAAGTGGGCGTGTCGGCGCTAAATACCAGCCTAGTCATATCTTGGGAGCTGGCCTACATTTAGCGCTTTGCGCTTTTCAAAAGCAGGCCTATTCTTTGCCTTCACTGCTTCTTCTCTGTCACCCTTCTCTCTCTCTCTCTCTGAGTTCCCAGCATGCATTGTGTTTCTTCATTTCGCTACTAAATAGCCACCAAATGAGCCAAAATAGATATAAAAGGTAGTTCTAAATTAATGTGTAATGGTAACACAGCCTGCCATTGTCAACATTTCAATATTGGACCAAATAAAACCTCGAAATGAAAACACCACCCTATGTGAAACATATATGTCCTCCTGGGCATATATATACCCCTTGTCGAGTTAACGTGATTTAGAGAAGTAACAGCGGAACGCGCTTCGGAACGCGCTTCTAATGGCATCTGCTATACTGTGATGTCCGTCCAATAACTTGGCCCTATTTCACATTTAGTTTTACAATAAAAACACATTTACAATAAAAACACATTTATGCAATGACTTGACATAATGTAGGGTATATTATGTGCATCATCCTTCCTGCAGCAGGCGAGAGAAAATGATATCTTTCTGGACAAACTTTCACCAATCTAATAGGCTATATTTTTCTAGCTGATGCATAGAACATTATTTTCACTTTGATCTTGCTATAGTGTAGCGTATTTACATGCTTGCAGTATTGAAACTGCAGTTAGATTGGTTTGAGAAGCATAATAATATGGAATAATAGCCTATAATGCAGACAGACAGGCTGGATGAAGGGAGGGGGGGGGGGGGGGGCAGAGCGTTTGGCTTTCGTCTGGTTTTGCGGGATCACTGGAATTGGAGCTAAAAAGGCAAGCGTGCGATTCGTTTATTGCACTTATCCAATGAGCATGACGGTGCATAATTTTACGCCTAAAAGGCGTGGTTGTAATGCTTTGGGCTGCATCTAGCGCCAGCACAACGATATCAAGTGCGCCTTTCCACGCCCACTGCTTTGATCTGCGCCTGCCGCTCGGCCTAGAAACTGCGCCGATGCAACGATAGGGGCCAATAACTACAGCTCACATTTATGATGAGAAAGTGCCTGCCTAAAGCCCATTGAGTTAGGACTCTAGGAGACCTTGTTATTTGTGGATTCTAAGAGATTACCTGCGCACATTTCTATGAAGCCAAATGAAAAACGGGTGGAAGGTGTTAGAAACGACTCTGTATCTTGGCTAGAGTCCTTCCCTCTGTCATTGCATTTTAATGGGTCCCACCTGATTCCTCTGTGTCTCACAAAAAGCCTCAATAGGCCATAATCTCAGTCATTATTATCAAGTTCATAATAATAAGTATGATATTGGGATCACATTCACAGATGGTGGTAGCGCTCCAATGGGACAAAAGAAGAAAAAAATAAGATGCTATGTAAAAACTAGAGCCTGTGTGCGCTACTTTCTCACCCTGCCACAAGTCAGGGATTCCAAAGAACATGCCTTTACAGGAAGACCACAGCTTCCCTGGTGGTCTAGTGGTTAGGATTCGGCGCTCTCACCGCCGCGGCCCGGGTTCGATTCCCGGTCAGGGAACACACTTTTTATTTTGAAACGTTTTAAATTCAGCATAAATGTAAGTAGAAGATAACATTCCCAAGACAACCCACTGCAACTCAGAGATAAAGAACGATAAAACAATCTAATCCAGCACAACTGCTTGCCAAAGACAACAGAATCAGTGTTATACCCACAATTAAATAATTTAGACACAAAATAAAAAATACTGTCCAATATAGACTTTGTTCTAATAACTTCTGATCCATAAAAAAAATCTGAAGTTGGCTTGCTGAAAGCAGACTGACTTTATGACTTAATTTGTTGTGAGCAGCTGGTGTGGCTGTCTGAGAGGTCAGTGGAGCGGAGCCCAGCTGCTTTACTGGCCTGTGAAGTCACTGGTCATGACCACTAGTTAGAGTGATTGACAGCTCTAGGACATACTGCTACTCTAGTCTGTGTGTGTGTGTGTGTGTGTGTGTGTGTGTGTGTTGACTCAGTCTCGGTATCAAGTAAGTTCATCCATGCCAGGTGTCAGCAGAGCCATCGGCAGCCAGTTGACTGGTTACGTCACACTAGCTGGGTTTCCATCCAAATGTATCGCAACTTTTAATCGAATTTTCAGAAAGTCGGCAAAATAAAATGCAAAACAATGCGCGTTTCCATCCACTGCTATTTTGCGAATTATAGAGCTGTCAATCACCTCGTGTTTGAGGCTGTCTGAGCTGCTGATCAGCTGCTAGACCCGATATACAGCTCTGTTAAACACATCTAACGTTATTCATTTAAAGTTTCTTGATTATCTCCAAGTAGACAAAGGTACCATAACGCCGTCTGGATTACGGTACTAGGTGCGACTCGGCAAACTAACGGTATAATCCCCACCCCATCTCCCAAAAAATTGTAAAATAGCAACCTTTGTGGACCAACGTCGCTATGTTACAATTTCGGCTCCGAAATTGTAAAATGGTAATCCACGGAGCAGATAGTAAGTGAATACAATTTCATTCAAGTCTCGAAGTGAGTCACCTTAAAGTTAATATCCCAGTCTTCTTCTGTTTACCACGGCAGGTATTGTGCTGCGCGTACCATTATTTACCATGTGTAGCCCTATTGTGTGGAGGCTACACACGGCATGTCATGTTTTGCAGTGATCAAGGCAAACTGTGTTGTTTTTGAATGGAGAGACAACGGAATATCGCTTAAACTGTTTCCACCGCACGTTTCGCATTTTCCTTTTATCGATACACCCGACTTTTCCGCCTCCCTCAAGCGTGGAAACTTTTTTGCGATATTTGGAGGTTTTTGCGAATTAGGCTGCGTTTCCACTCAGTTTGTTTATGCGCAAATTTAAATTTCAAAAACAGGTGGATGGAAACCCGACTTCTGAGACAACGCTCACATGAGTTCAAGGGAGGTACTGCAATCAAGTCATACGTGTTGTACATACATTGAACTCATTACAACTCATTTTTTAACCTCTCCACAGATGTTCATGTTAACAAACTATAGTGTGGCAAGTCAGTTAGGACTTATCAGAAGCTTCTAAATCCATGACATCATTTTCTGGAATTGTCCAAGCTGTTTAAAGGCACAGTCAACTTAGTGTATGTTCACTTCTGACCCAATGGAATTATAAGTGAAACAATCTGTCTGTAAACAAATTGTTGGAAAAAGTATGTTGTGCACAAAGTAGATGCCCTAACCGACCTGCCAAGCTATAATCTGTTCACATGAAATCTGTGGAGTGGTTTAAAAAATAAGTTTTAAAGGCTTTCAACTCTACTCTGAGCTATCCTCAAAGAGTTTTTTCTTCTTCTTCTAAATATTGGTAATCTTTAAATAAGCATGTCTCGATAATAATAAATAATAGTCAGTGTGCTACCTGGCACTGGTCTGTTGTCATCCCTGCAATGTTGCAGTGACGTACCTCTGACTCCGAGTCGTCGTGGGAGAGCGCACGTCGGTAGCGCACCTTGCTGTTCCCCCGTGAGTCCTCCTCCCTCTCCTCCAGCTTGGCTTTTGTCCTGTGCTTCTTCATGAGGAAGTTATCCACCACCCAGAACATGAGGGCCTGAGGGAAACAGAGAATGTGCCTTGGTGAAGGATCCAGGGTTCGTCACGCTTTTCAACAGTATAGAAGCACTTTCAGAACACTGAGAGCAGATGGGTCGCTGTAGGTTTTGTGCTGGATTATTTCAATGGGAACTCGCCACAGGTGATCGATAAGAACCACGGAGATGTCTTTCAAGCTTTGTTGGTGTAACACAGGCAGGAGTCAGGCAGCAGGTCAAGTACGTGGCAGGAGAACAACTGGGAATCGGGGAGAGTAGAGATAGAAAGAGTGGAGCTAGTGGACAGAGAGAAAGTGTAGTGCGCAGAGAGCAATAGACTGAAAACATCGCTTATATATCTTGGCAGTATGACTAGGGATGCACGATATATCGGTATCGGCCGATGTTAGTCATTTTTTAACATATCGGTCATATCGGTATCGGTCAGATGTTGCAATGTTAATATCGGTTATCATTATCAGCCAAATTCTTCACATTGATATGAAATAATGCAGTAA
>NC_139649.1:6510487-6542987 GCF_964638095.1 Poromitra crassiceps
TAGCACTGTACAACAGGCTAAGTAGGCCTAAATAACTGTTATACGGTTTGCAATTGTAACGTTCAATATAATAAAGTAAGATCTCACACATAACCTTTGGATTCTATATGCTGCCATCTCTCAATCTCAACAACTAACTGCACCTGAAAGTAGGCTATACTATTAGGCTCATTTGAGATGACTTCTGGCTTGCCTGGGAAGCAGGCGAGAGCAGTAAGCCAATCAGAGGCAGAGAGGGGCGGGTCATGCCTTCGCCTAGCCTTCGCCATCATGGGGGGTAAATATTGCGGGGTGAACGTTATGGGTCTTTTCTCAGTCTTCTCTTTAATGAATCCCTGTGTGTACGAGAGACTGAGGGCTGCAGGCTCCTCTCTCTGAGAGCAGTGTCATGTACACAGACTCTTGCTGTTCTTCATAATAGTGGCTTCTTGTTTTCCATGACACCCCCCCACACACACACCCAGGCCCTGTTTACACGGCAACGCTCCCTGCATAAAACGGCAAACTTTTTTAAACTGATGACATCATCAGTAACTTATGACATCACTGATGACATCATCAGTTACTTGTGACATCATCAGTGACATCACAATGCACAAGTGACATCACTGATGACATCACCAGGGATTTATGACATCACTGATGACATCATCGGTGGGACAAAAATTTAAACAGAGAAAGAACAGAACAGTTTGCCCACATGCTCCCTTTTATAATAGTAGGATTTGACAGACGCTGACTCTTACATTCAGTGTGTAAAAGTCAAAGTGTGATGCCTCCCACTTGACAAATAACCATTGCTTCTGCATGAGTACCATTGGCCTTTTTCACAGCAGCCATTTTGTCTAAAAGGCAGGGTAAACACCAATGCAACCAAAACATTAATGAAGGTTTCCGACTTAAAATCCATTTAGGTGTTCCAGTGCTGCGGCCCTGTTTTTAGTTGCACCTGTGTGTCACCCTGCCTTTTAGACCAAAAAGGCTGGTGTGAAAAAGGCCCATTAGACTCACAGCGCTGACATCAAATGTCAAGGGTTGACTTCCTAAATGCTGTAATGTTAGCCGAACAAACATTTTTTTGTGTTCTCATATGGTCAATGTTATTTTGTGAGCCGTGTGACCTCTTTCTGCTCTGAGTGCAGTGACCTCAGACGTGACACACCCTGTGCACAGCTGGGCGTGATGCAGGCAGAGCAGAGGCCTCAGCCCACTCTGTGCTGAGAACGCTGCCTGAGGCTGAAGTGCTGAAATTCCTCACTGCTGTGGCACTGCACTCTACTGGGCTGCAGAGCCACACCACACAAAACTGCCAGGGCTGTGTGGTCAACACAGAGGTCAAACAACTGTCACTCAGTGCCAGTGCCAAAGACTGGCTGACAATGGAAAATGGCTTCATCTTGGGTGTGACTTTTTCTATGGGAGGCTGAAATAGCAACTTTGCACACATTCTGCCACTTCCAAATCAAAATCCTTAGTGAAAACCACAGCACTGGTCTATGAGGCAATCACATGTAGTGCTATCACAATGCTAAATGTACATTCTTCTCATGGGGTGGCAGCAGGGGCTTATCCCAGGTGTGATCAATTAAGCATTTGATTAGCAGAGTGACGCGATTGGATAATTGGCCCAATTTGCAGCTGGGCGTCACCTCATAAATACTCACACATCAAAATGCTGAAGGCCACAACGGCTAGAAGCCCCTGCAGGAAAATGCCGAAAGAGTCCATCAATGCTCCGTTCTCGCAGCCCCGGCTGTCTGGACCAGGCGTGGGGCTGGCGGCGGGCACCGACGTGTTGGTGGAGGACATGATGGCAGGTAGTCCTGCTCCCCCAGCAGGACCTGCTACTGCCAAGTCTCCAGCCTGGTAAAGCAAGTTCACCCCACTCGCAGCCATGGTGGGGCACGACCAGCCTGGCCAAATGTACTAATGGGAGTGTGGAATTAAAAGCCCGGGTGTTTATTGCACACAGACACTGTGGGGCGTCCCAGTCCTGCACAGCGGATGTTTGGTCAGCTAGCAATCGATATGTTAAGCAGGGCAGTCTTCGGCGAGAAGTAGTAGCATCCTCTCTCTTCCAAGTGCGGACTCATCCTCTTGATTCAGACAGCCAGGTAGTAGCCATGGCTGACTTGAAATAAGTCACGTTAGAGCAGTCGCCACTCAAACGTGATATAACGCTACTGGAAGCTGGAATAACACTACTTTGCCAAACGTTACACGGTTTGAAACCGAGCTGCGACATTAAAAAAAGCATTAGCTGTTTGCAAAGCTCTATTCGGGAAGGAAATGTCCTGGCTCGTCCTCTCTGCAAGCGAAGCTAACGTTGCAGTCCATGGTCCAAAACGCATGAGCTAGCTCGCCAGCTTTAAAGTAAAGTTTAGACCTGAACTAACGTTACACGTATACACAAAACACATGACCTAGTGGCATAAACTTGCATTAAATGCTTGTTATGTCGTGCAGGGTAAATGTTCGTACGTGGGTAATGTAATTTGGACGGGCAAAATGAGCTCCAGCAGCGGCTGGGGTACTGCTAACATTAACCTCCCTACTAGCTACAATACACGCTAGTTGGCGTTAGCTAACGTGAGGCTAGCAAACTTCCAATTCCACGTTCTTGCAAACGATGTGACATGGAGAAAATGCGACTATAACGCCTGTAACTTATCGGTCTATATGCAAAAAGCTGATATAAATAATCGGCAGGTCGCGTAACGTTACATCCAGCTGCTTCCCTGGACAGCAGTGCCCACTCATGTTGACAGACGTAGTGTGTCATGTGACCAACGTGGAAAACCCGGGCATGCTGGGAAATGTAGGAGGACAGATGTGGGGAAAGTTTACAATTAGTTGTGGCATGCTGGGAAATGTAGGAGGACAGATGTGGGGAAAGTTTACAATTTAGTTGTTCGCCAGTTTTATTACAGTATTCTCTTAAATAACAACTATGATTCTCAAAGATGAAATAAAAACATTTCATTGTTTTTGAATACAGGTAACTAACAGGCAAATGAGTAAACAAAGTGGGTTGCTCACACAAAATCAATGACACCACCAGAGACTACTACTAGGCTACAGTAAATTGGCAAAAATAAAAATTCAAGATGAATTGATTTACAGAAGCATTGTAAGTACGGTAGATCTGCTCGCTTTAAAAAATGTCATTTGACATTACAACCCAAATGGTCTAAGTTAATTGTTATTAAAACTAATTGTTAAACTTAAATTTCTTTACCATAGATTAGGTCATTAGGTCTTGGTGCAACTAAGACAATTGCCTGCTTTAAAAACTATTGAATGACCATAAACCGCTGAATCACTACAAAACTGGGAATATGCTCTATAGTCTATATGATGCAGCAGAATTTAAATTTCACGCAAAGACAAGCAGAGGCTGGGGAATGCTCTGTCAGTCTGCGTCCAAATGAAAATGTTTAGTTCTGTGCTGTGCAAATATATGCCTAGGGCAATTACACAATGCTTGCAGAGAAAGTTAATTGCTCAATAGAAAAATCTTTCTAATCACCCTGTTGCACTAGAAGATATTTGCGATTATGTACAGTATATACAAACTCATGCGCTATATACACTTTGCATACTGCCATACAGTACATGGTTTTTGCTTGTGCTTACATTATAGAATCCTTGCATTGTCAACCGCTCTTAAGTAGTAGTAGACTAGTAGTAGAAGCCTTAATAACAAACCCTTCTGGATACTAAGGCCTCTTATACGTCTGACATGAACATGCATCTGGATAACATTGACACGGCATAAATGTCCACACTCAAATCAAATGGCTCATTTTAGGACTACAAGTACGCAGGGAATCATCTTATGCTTCTTTTCTAAACAAATACCGATATTGTCATGGACAGGTTAGAACACTTTATGCAACGGTTATTAATAGTATTAATTTCATCACAGCAAACAAGACACCTAATCTCAGTCACCCCCGCCCCATTCACAAGTGTCATGACTATCCATTTTTGATAATCTACCGTTATCAATATTCATCTCGGATTTGTGTCAATTTAGCTCCGTTTACACTTTACTATGAATGTGGCCAAAAGCATCTCTGACTACCTCCAGAGATCATTTAGGCAATTAGAGCATTTCCAGCTCGATGTTTGTGGTTTAGCTCTCTATAAATCAAATCAAAACTCTCAAGATGTTACAGCCATGTGTAAAGGGGGTCTGGGTAAGCTGAACTCGACTCAAAGAACAAAGTGTGTCTAGAGCTACGTCTCTTGAAATGGCAATCGATTTGAGACTGTGTTCATTCCTTTGATCTAGGACAGTCTACTCTGCATTTGTGAGTACAAACAACTCTACGTAGAAACCAAAGCTCAGTCGATTGTTTTTCCGATGTACAGCCTAGAGAGCTTCGACACTGATGACCGAGATAGATTTTTTTAGAATTCAATTTGTAAGTGCTTAAATCCAAATTACCTCTCACGTGTGCCCTCATCCTCACCAAACATAATTCTATTGTTCTATGGAGTTGGACATCAGTTTGAAGGAAATCTTTTCTCTATCAATTCTGGCTCCAGGAATCGATAGTAACCAAATGTCATAGGGAAGATGCTTTCAAAGTGGGAGGTGGGCCATTATGATCCCACATCCAGGAATTTAGCGAGAGGGAGAGAGAGAGGGAGAGAGACAGAGAGAGGGGGGGCGGGGCTTTCTCTGAGGGGAGGCCCACAGTCTCAGACTTTGAAAACCCCTGTCCTAGGGCATACAAGAACATTAAAAAAAATCAGCGATATTCCTTTTTAAGGTGGCAACAGAGGTGGGACACAGTGGACGGAGACGACAGATGACTGGAGTTGCTCTACACACCAAAAGAAATGGGACATTTGACTCCATCCATCCCATGTCCATGAATGAGGCCTTCTCCTCACAGCGTCTGTCTGTCTGCAGGATTCTTCACGATGTCCAGTGGTGTAAAAGTGAAGAAAAGACGGTGTTTTTTCACAGGATTGATATACACAGAGCAGGGTGTCGTTATGTCTCTGCTTCGCTCCCCATCAGCTACGTAGCAAACTGCTGATAAAACGCCAGCTTGACCCTCTCGATGTGGTGGCACAGCTTGATGGCCGGTCCCAGCTTCAGGTCCATGCACTCCTGCACCGTCGGCAGGTTAAGCAGGAGCAGCGCCTGTCCGTCGATCTCCTACGAGCACAGATGATGAGATGATGACATGTTCATACAGCATACGAGTGCATAATGATCTTCATCATGAGTGGTGGAGTGGAGTGACTACTCATCCTGAGGAGCCATACGTCTGAGTGTGTGTGTTGCAATTTGCTACCTGATCCAGGAAGATCCGCGCCAGAGGGGCACAGTCAGTGGTCCTGATGAAGTGGACCACATCAGCAACACTCCACTCCAGGGGGCTGGTGTCCAAACACAGCTTCGGAGGAGCCTCAATCTTTGCGGTCTATAAACGCACAAGAGGGGGACAGTCAAGACAGGCTAGCTAGCTAGCACATCTCCCTGCCAAGGCGACATGGGTGGTAGCTCGTTTTATCCCTGACAATTTGATGCTGAGAAGTGTATGGGACATAACATTTCATGAAGCAAACTCTGGTTCCGATTGAGCCTTTTTGACTTCCTTATCATCATCGTCTCCTCGGGGCGCGTTAATACCTTTGGTGAGGGAGGGCGGTTCTCGTCGTCGGAGAAGTCGGGAGAGCGGGGTTTCCGGCGCCGGCGCTGGGGCCTGGGCGTCTGGGGCGGGGAGGGCGACGGCGTGGCGGGCTGAGACTTCCCCACGGAATATTCCGAGTCGTCCTGGAGATCGTCCTGCAGCTCCGAGCCCGAGTCCTCTTCGCTCAGGGAGTCGTCCTCGTCCAGATCCTCCTCCTCTCCACTGCCCTGAGAGCCAGTGACAAAATTTGTCTAACATCATACATCATGCAACATAAGAGAATAGTGTGTGTGTGTGTGTGTGTGTGTGTGTGTGTGTGTGTGTGTGTGTGTGTGTGTGTGTGTGTGTGTGTGTGTGCGTGCGTGCGTGTGGCTGGTACCTGTGGAGACCCGGCGGGCGTGTTGTCCAGCGAGGCCGAGGAGCGCCTCTTCTTGTGGACAAACAGCTGCTTCCTCCTCTTCCTCTTCCTCCCCCTCCTCTTCACCACTCCTCCCTCCAGGTTGGAGTGACCCCCGGGGGGGCGGCCGACACGTTTGCTCTTCTTCTTGCCGTAGTAATATGCTGTGGTGACGAGACAACAAGGCTCACCTGACAGCTCCGATATATTATACTGTCTCTAGTGTTCAACTCTCAGAGGGACGCCGTCAAATCAAGAGTGTTTATACAAGTTTAAACGGCTGCTGAATTAATTAATCCAACTGAATGGAATATATTTTATAAAGCGGGACCGGCTGTAAAAGCCGATCTGCAGGGAAGATATGTGCCTGTCTAGACTGATAAGAAACCATAGAGACATAACAGAGAATCAAAGTGTAATCATTTGGCTGTTGCTATCAAATTGCATCAGACAGTTCCTTAAAGGAACACTCCGCCCATTTTCAACCAGCTTTGTATCATTAGAACATCAGTAGTATATCAGAAAACTGTAAACGGTTTTGAAGTCTGTCATTTAATTTGACAGTTATTGAGTGTTAAAGTGTGGACCAGTGATATCACTGGTCCACACTAACTCAAATTAATAACTCATTAACTCAAATCAACTCTCAATAACTGTCAAACTATTCATCATTCATCTAGTTTGACAGTTATTGAGAGTTGATTTGAGTTAATGAGTTATTAATTTGAGTTAGTGTGGACCAGTGATGTCACTGGTCCACACTTTAACACTCAATAACTGTCAAATTAAATGACAGACTTCAAAACCGTTTACAGTTTTCTGATATACTACTGATGTTCTAATGATACAAAGCTGGTTGAAAATGGGCGGAGTGTTCCTTTAAGCAGAATGTTGTAATGGAGCAGCAACAAAGTTAACAAGCATCCCTCAAACAAATCTGTGACTGTTGACTGAGCGGTTCAGCAGGAAATTGAAGAAGCCACTACGTTTGATTTTCTGCCAATCCTCCGCCTGCTTATGCATCACCTCTGGCAGATTATTCCAGTTTTTAAATTACATTTCTAGCCCCTCCGCTTCACAGAATTAGCTTACAGAATTCAGGTTAAAATTGTCACGATTGAAGCGCTGAAAGGAGATAAGCCGACAAGGAGGCGTACAATTTTCTAAGATGTAAAAAAAAAAAGAAGACAAACAATATTAGAGCCGAATGTTCCTCGTCGTGTCCCAATCATCCAATAAAACATTTCATTTGAAAGAAGAGACGTTCGTTTCGACACAGTCTTGTGACTTGAATCAAAGCTACTACACATCTCTCTCTAAAAAAACACCTACTGTATTTGGTCTTGGTGAGGACGGAGCAGTTCTCCGAGCAGCGCTCCAGAACCATGCGAGGTCCAAACAGGTTTGGGCAGCACTCCAGCTTGATGCAGGTCTTCCTGCAGAACTCGGCCACGCGGTCCGCGGTGCGGACTATCTCCACAGTGGCCCGGTAACTCTTCCCTTTGTACCTGACATTTACAGAGAAGCAGCGCTGAGTGGATCACACACGGATAGATTATTCTTTTCCCCGCACATTAAGCAAAACCACAGATGGCATAATGACAAAACGGAGTGTTTGTGGTGTGACGGTGTGACAGGAAGGTTTTACAGAGTGACTCGAAGGCTTTCAAATGACAAATGTACTGACTCACTGATTTCACACATCATTCAAGCTCTCGTTATTTCATTAAAGCAATCTTTTATCCAGCATGGCTGCTTAAGTCGCCCAGACGCTGTTGATTGAAACTTAACGATCTATCGGGAGCTTGCATTTGGATCGACTATGCAGATTTATTCATTGCCATTTGTGCTTCAAGTACCGTAAATTCCGGACTATAAGCCGCACCTTTTTTCCCGTTTTTTGGCCTTTTTTGGCCCCTGCGGCTTATATAACGGTGCGGCTTATCTATGGATTTTTTCAAAAAAAAAAAAAAAAAAAAAAAAAAAAAATCTCTCTTTTTTAGCACTCTTTCTAACTATAAAGCCACTTCTGTTTTAATTTCCTCTCTTGCCCTCTTTTCACCACACTGTATGACACTGTATGACACTGTATGACACTGTGTGCACTGTAAATAACAACACAGGTGGTGTTGTGTTATGTTGTTTTGTTGAAATGTTAATAAATGGGAGCATTACATATGGTAATTAAACATTAAAACACAATAAAATAAAAAAAATAAAAAATAAAAAAACCATTAAAACACCCGCGGCTTATAGTCCAGTGCGGCTTATATAAGAAAAAAATAGTCAACTTTGAAGGTGCGGCTTATACACCGGTGCGCCTTATAGTCCGGAATTTACGGTACATTTTGTAATCCAGCATCTGGCCTCCAACAGGCTGGATCTGAACACTTATGGGATTGAGGATTAAAATGGCGTTTCTCCTCACTTGGCTTTGAGTGTCTCTCCGTGGCCTTGCCAGCGGCCCTCCTGGTCCAGCTGCAGCTCTCTCAGCACACGGCTGGGCTTGTAGGCTGAGTTTATCAGCAGAGTCAACACCTACATAGAACAGGTCCATGGAAACACACACATTATCAAGCTTAGAGCTTATCTGACAGGCTGGAGGGTTTAATACAGCGGAGCATAAAACGGTAATAAGGACAATCTTGTAACCTTTCACGTTTCCATTTATTCTTGGAACGTGTTACATGTAGCAGTTTGATATCGATAAATCACTGCTACATTAATTCTGAGAGTAGAGTTACCGTAAAACAAATGAGTAACATCATCATGTGACAGGAAGCAACAACGTTTATGAGAAACACAGAACATTAGCACTAATAACAATACCACTGGTGTGAGATATAAGCTATTATTGTCTCAACCATGTCTTATTTGTTTATGGTAATTATACCAAGGTATCAATTAATTTGACGAGGGTAACCTGATGTTTGCCGTTTACAAATAGCATGATTATTCTTTAAAAAGTCACTTTTGACACCTGTGTGTTTGATATCAAGCCTTTTGATATGTGTATTGGTTTGGAGAAAATATTGTTTTTAGCCCTCCTCACCTCTTTGATGACGAGGACGCAGTTCCCAGGGCCGATGAACTGGGGCAGCTCGGCGATGCGGCCCTTGTTCAGGTACGGCCCGGAGAAGCAGCGGTGGTTGAAGTAGATCTTGGGACAACAGTACTTCCCGTTCCCCTGTCCTGCACGTGGACACAAAACACCAGACCGATGACGTGGTTTAAATAGACCGCCCTGACAGTCAGTACATGGCATATTATATACTGTGTCACACAATGCAGGATCACAGCAGTATCACTCACTACACTACCACCAAATATTCTCCAACAGGACCAGAGACACACCACTCACCTGGTTCTGACTGGCTGGCCACCTGCTGCTTCACAGTGTCAGGTGATGAAGACTTGGGCGGGGCTCTGCTGTAAGGTCAAGAGATAAACATTGGTCAAAAGATTTGATGGGCATGGGATTTGATCCAATCAAACCAAGAAACGATTCAAATCCCCCCCCTCCACTCTAATACTCACTGTTTCTCAGGCTGAACCACAGCAACCTTCCTCTGTTTCTCAACTGGAAGAGAAGAAGGAGAGATGAGTGCAACATGGCGATAATATCATGTGTCATCAACATGTCATTTGGTGTCAAACGGTACAGAATTGATGGGTGCAGTAGTAACACTGATGCAAGCTGTACTGTAAAGACGACCATGTTTAGTTTGACCTCCTAAACGCGGTGGTGGTGCTACACACCTGGGGGCTTGATGGGGTAGACGAGAGGATAGCCATTTGTCTCACACCAGCTGACAGGGAAGATGTCCAGGGAGTCCACATGAGTAATCAGCTCTGGCATGGGCTGCTTCAGTCCTACACACGCACGCACACACACCATCATCATACACATACACACACACACACACACCATCATCACACACACACACACACACACACACATGCGCGCGCACACACACACATGCACACACACACATGACGTTGTCATGAATGATGAAAGACCAGCCTGACAAAGACCAGAGAGGTTGAAACGCGTTGCGTTTTGTGCCCCTGTTCGTTGAAGATGTACATTGTTTGATTAACTATTATAGTAAGACATATATTGTACTTTACTTCGTAAATTAAAAACCTATCTATAAGTATCCAAGAAGCTCCTTTTTTCTCCTCTTGATGAAAGAGACCAAAACCGTTTTTTGTAACGCTGTAACATGTTTATTTCTGCAGTAAAGTTGGGCATTTTAACACGGGGGTCTAAGGGGAATGACTCGCTTTTGGAGCCAGCCTCAAGCGGCCATTCGAGGAACTGCAGTTTTTTGGCACTTCCACGTTGGCTTCATTTTTCCAAGACAGAGGTTGCCGCTTGCTTAAACCGTAAGCTTAACATTTTCGCTGGGATCTGGTTTCTTCATCAATTATGGACTATTTGCTGTACAGTTGCTGCTACTGAATGAGAGCATATCAATGAATCTATCAACATGTGGTGTCTGAGTTGTGTGATGTTTGTTTTAGGAGACCTTTGATCGCCAGAGGCTGGGGGAGCCACAGAGCTGATATCACATCCAAACACACTAAAGATAAATGAAATCTATATTTCAATATGTACTTGTTCATTTTCATCTACTTTACAGCTTGTTCCCCCAATGCCTTGAAAGTATTGTCGCTTCTAAAATGCTAGCTTTAAAAGCTTTTAAATGATAGCACAGACACAAATCCTGCCGCCTCCCCCCTCTCACCTTCCAGGCTGAGCCACATGTAGTGACCTTTGACCTTGGTGACTGTTGCCACGTGA
This sequence comes from Poromitra crassiceps, assembly GCF_964638095.1. NCBI lineage: Eukaryota > Metazoa > Chordata > Actinopteri > Beryciformes > Melamphaidae > Poromitra > Poromitra crassiceps. The sequence goes on from NC_139649.1 coordinate 6,521,346, forward strand.
ATGTTCTCCGGTGACAGCGGGTTGACAGCCTCTAGTTTCATGGTCTCTTTGAAGCTGTGGTCACACTGCTCCTGGGAGGCAAACACAAAGGGTTACTTTAAAACCCAAAAATTAACTTTTTCACCATTGCGGACGTCTTTGGGAAAGTGGAAAGTAAAGTATAACATTTATTGTGTATTATTTTCTGGTAAAAGAAAAAGAAAAAAGTATACCGGTATACATGTCTGGTAGCCTCCTGTTTTGTCTTGATTTATCTTGTTTTTGTTGTTGTCATTGTTTAATTTCCATAATTTTTTTCCTTCCCCTCTTTGTATTTTATTTTTTTTACTTTTTATTGACAGATTATTATCAATACATACTTGCATTGTATACATTGTAGATATGTACTGCCATAGTTTTTTTTTTTTTAGAGAAATAAAAGAAAAGACAAAACCACAACAGCCGCAACAAAACAAACAAAAACAAAAGACAAACAAACCAGGGAGTCGACTTTTCACTATACATTCATCTTGGATCCAAAAAGATCAAATCTGGCCTAATGGGTGTTATATATTGAACCCAGCATTCCCATCTTGAGGTAAATTGTTCTACTTTATGATTGATAACAGCAGTTAGTCTTTCCATCTTATATATATCCATCGTAATATTCATCCATTCTTTCACTTTAGGGCTTTCCTGTGATAACCACTTCCTGGTGAGAGCTTTTTTTTACCAGCTTTCCTTCCCCTCTTTGTCTCACACTGTCTATGTATTAACACAAAACTGTAAACAAAAAATATATATCTAAAAAAAGCAAAAGAAAAAAAGAGAAGGGGACCACCTACTTACAAGCCAACACCATCAAGGTTGGAGAAAAGTGTGGCTTTTTCTATTATGTTGTCAGTCAAATGGGAAACATCTCATTCCCCACACGTCATTGTTTGAGGTTTAGGTGAGAACATTTCTGATCGCATTGGAGAACAAACTATGACAGCATTTATTTCTCCCCAAAACTGAAGGTTACAAAGTTACCAATAGAATCTGTGGACACCAGACCTCCACCAGCAGTGATGCACATACACGTCTGCTGTGTGGATGCTGTCTGCAGTGCAGTGCTGAGGGTAAACAGAGACAGACTTACCGCGGGGAAGCATGACTGAGGAGCCGCCTGCGCCTCGCACTGTTTCAGGTAGTCAGCCCAGTCAAAGTCCGGGCCCTGGTATCCTGCACACAATCACATGATAAATACACAAGAAGAAGAAGAGGCAATGAGGAACAGAGTGGAACGTAAGGGCAGATAAGAAAACAAACAAACAGAGAGCGATAGAGACAGCATGAGTGATCTAATCAGTTTCACTCTGCATTTTCCGGTTCAAGTGGTTTCACAGGCACCACACGTGATGTAGGTAGCTGACCTGGCGGGGGGCTGAGAGGGACCCCGTTCTTGAGGCTCCACTGTGCAGGGAAGATGCCTGGACTGTCCCTGTGGCACAGGAAGGACCGCCCTGCACCTTCCTCCGACTCCTCGCCGCCACAAAGGTGGTCCATCCACACCAGGAAGAACTGCTCGCTGAACACCTGAAGTGGAGAGGAGGAGGCAGGTTGGTCACACGGAGGCCCCACTGGAGGGCCTCAGGGTGGGCGGAGTTACCACGAGTATAAAGGTTCTCAATGAGTTCAACAGCTCCAAAGTGGAGCTAGGATGTCCTCTGTTCACCATCTCTTTCCTTTCTCCAAGTCACACTAAAGGCCGTGTCTGTCCAGCCTTCCAGACAGATCTGCTCCGCTGTGTGCTTTAAGTTTGGAGTTCATCAGGATATTTGTGTTTTTCCAAATTTAAGGATAACCAATTCCTACAGCTACTGAATTGACAAAGTAAAGACAGTTTAGTAAGAGTGACAGAAAACATAAAAAAACAGCAAATCAGGGAAGAGCATTCATACAACTGCATGGGAGAGACTTCGATTGGATGTGGAAGTCCGTTACCTTGGTGACAGTGGCAGGACTGATGGAGTTAGGAGCAGTGGGATCAACAGCCTCCAGTTTCATCCCTTCCTTAAAACAATGAGCAGTGACGGCAGGCTGGTACTGCAACAACAGAAACAACACACACACACACACACACACACACACACACACGCACACGCACACACACACACACACACACACGCACGGTCATTTTCAACAGCTCGACTCTCATACTGTAAATGTTTCAGCACCTAGTTTGGAGGAGGATGTCAGATCCAAACTATTGAATGAAATGGAGGCACAAATAGGAGCAGGGTTAGCCGCGTACCTTGCAGAACTCCTCAGTCAGAGCGTCGTCTTGAGGCAGGTCACTGATCCTCTGCCTCACCTCCTCCCACTCGCTCTCCGTCCGCAGGCCCAGCAGATCTGGATCAAACAAACGCACACAAACCTGCTGCTTAGAGAGCAAAAACCTGATTCCCTACTGACTGAGTGTATAGCATTTGAATATCAAAGGCGTGTTTAATCCGACCTAACCTGATCTAACTCGAGTCTTCTTTGAATGAACAAACCCTTCAAAGCAGAAGTGAGCACGATAGAGTCAGGGCTGCACAATTAATCACGAAAAAAAAAGAAATAATAAATTGCACCGTTGTCGACGGCAATTTCCAAATCACAAAAGGCTCAAAGTCGTCATTAGAGAGGGCGCCGAGTTCCAGACGGCCCCGTATAAAGGAGGTATTCTGGCGCTGTGCAAAATCCATCAAGTTGAGCATCGGATGAATCTTTCATTACATGCAAACCGAGCATTAGCATTTTGTCTCCCACTCCTTTTTTTCTCAAGTGATGAGACAGAAACGATGTAGAAAAGGTTACAGTGTGTCTGCATGTATCACTATGGTGGTTACAGTGTGTCTGCATGTATCACTATGGTGGTTACAGTGTGTCTGCATGTATCACTATGGTGGTTACAGTGTGTCTGCATGTATCACTATGGTTTTTGCATCATCAGGATTACTGCACTGATTAAATACATTCTGCACAGGATCCAGTAGCAGAGAGCACAATTTATGCATAAAGTCCTGCAGAAATGACCAAACGGGCCTTTCATTAAAAAATCATGAGCAGTACCAGCGGGGTGGATCAGCTACACCGAGAGAGGGAGAGAAAGCCTACGCTGAGTCTTACTACCTTGCATATTAAAACAAACTTTATTCAGCTGAAGAGTATTAGCAAATCCTGCCCATGAATATAATGACCCATCCAGGCGCCTGGGTGGTGTTAGTGGTCTATTCCTTCTTCGCATTACCGACCTAAGGGCCGCAGGTTCGCGCCCCGTTGTTCGTACCACCGGCTTGGTCAGGTTATGGGTGTCCTTAAAGACACAATTGGCCACGTCTACGGGTGGGAAAACAGATAAAGGTATGTGTCCTGGTCTCATGCATTAGCAGCCTCCTCGGGTCGGTCGGGGGAGCGCCTGTTCAGCAGGGAGGGGAACTGGGGGGGGGGGGGGTAGCGTGATCCTTTGCACGCGTTACCTCCTGGTGGGAAAATTCTCACCGTCATCCATCCAATACTGTGCGGAGAATCAATTGAAGATCTATAGAGATATCTTGACATTTTGAATTTAAGTCCCATACTATTCATCATTTTGGACTGCATTGGAAAATGGTACGATGGTGCCGTTCGCATATCTCATTAAAACCAGTGAGTTTGAAACATAATGTGACAAGTGGAGAAAAAAATAACAGTGTGAAATTCAGCTGATCTGATGGAGTGAGTAGATGAGTATCTGATCCAATCATTCATGATGTATGGCACATGGTCTCCCACTGAGTCTTTATGAAAAGTAAAATCAGATTACTGCTGTTTATGTAATTCTACCTGAATTTTAAACATATACAGTAGGGTTAAGCTACGTGAATGGACATGAAAAAACCTTCATACTAGCTGTGTTAAAGAAGGGGGAAAAGAACGTTCAGTCTGCCATGGCATTGTGAATTCTTCATATGGCCTTGCATCAAAAAGTATTGCTCCTGCCTGCTTTGGCACCCACCACCGAGCACGGAAATCATTTTTCCTTTTGTTTCCTTCTAAATATAAACTCCTGACCCGTGACACTGCCACTGACCTGCAGGGGGCCTGAGGGAGCAGCCGTGCTCTTTGGCCCAGCCGGGTGGGTGGAGGCGTGGGTGGAGGTAGTAGAGCCAGAGGGGGACGGGTGCGTGTGGGAGCCCCTCGGTGCCCAGCAGGCGCAGCTTCAGCCTCCCTCCGACGTTGTGCTCCACCTCGGCGGCCCAGGCCAGCGCCGGGTCAGCGCCGTCCTGCAGCTCCACGTAGCAGCCTGCACACAGCAGCTCCACCGGGTCCCGACCGCGCTGGGGCTGAGGGGGAGGAATGGGGGTGGGGGTGGGGGCGGGGGCGAACGAGATGTCGATAAGACACACACACACACAAACACGATCGCAAACACATGAGCAGCACATGCCTAGCCAAGGCAAGAAGTTTGTATAGGGAGAGAGCATGGCTAAGAGCTAAGAGGTAGAACTGAAGCAAAGTCAGTGAACGCAAACTAATGAAAGAGTGTCACAGACCGTTCCGATTTCGAAGGTAGATTTCAATAGCATCCAGGCCTGGTTTTACAGGGGTGCAAAAGCACGCATTGCACCCTTATTTTAATTGTCTGCATGCTCAGTTGAAAAGAGTGGTAAAATATATATATATATATATATATATATATATTTATAAATGCTGCAGCTGCACACTTACTGTTTAAACTTGAATTATAATTGTTGTTTTTCTTTGTTCTTTGATGTGAATTTATGGCTGTAACCTTTTAAGGTTGAGATAATTGTATTATCATTATATGGTCCAAATATTTCAGTAAAGCACTTGAAACACTTGAAATATTCTTGCTTGGCTGGTATCATTCTACTTGAAATGATGGTAAAATGCATTATTTTTAGTCAAATAACATGTCAAATTTTTCAGGTCGGCCCGTGCATGTGCACCCCTTCCTATCTAGGATGCATCCCTAATCATCTTGTTCTGGAACTGGCCCTGTAGCATCCCTGGGTGCAGTGAACAAAAGCACATAGCCTTGTATATGAGAGACTTGAGGCTTCATGCTGTGTGTGCATGCAAGACTAGATTTTAAATATAAACTATTTTTTTCCACTCCACGTTCAAGTCTATTCAGATGTTACAAATCAAGAAGATGATAAAACAGCAGGTCTACTGCGTGTCTCAAAGTGCATGACTACTGTTCATGCTTCTGACGGCCTGAGGGGCAAAACCCTCAACTGGCTGTTTTGTTTTTAGTGTCAACTGTATTTACGCAAATTTCCTCGGCATCTTAACCATAACGGGAAAAGTCTGTTGATTGATCTGTTGATGCTCAATGATTTTAGTGATGCTTTGTGTGTTTTGAATCATGTCAGCAGCAGCAGCTTGTTCTTGGCACAGACTGGTGTTCAAAGCCCCACCCCCCCTGGGTGTGAGGGCCTCTCCCTTCCCCCTGTCTTACTCTTACCAACTCCAGCAGGTTGGCGGGCGCACTGCACTCCTCAGCCAGGGCCTTCTGCAGCAGAGCCTCCCAGTCCTGGTGCTTCTCACGCACGCCTGATGTGGACCCCGCACACACACATGCAAGCATGCACACGTCACGCGCGCACACACACACACACACACACATGCAAGCACACGCACACACACACACACACACACACACACTTCATTTAACATTAACCAGTGGCAGCATGGTCCAGTGGTTAGAGAGGCCGTCTCACAACCAGACGGACTCGGGTTCAACGCCCACACCAGCCAGCCATCCTGTCACCGTGCCCTTGAGCAAGTCACTCGGGATCGGAGCTAAATTCCTAAAGTGGAAGTCTAGTTTTCAGGCAAGTAAACATAATCTGGAGCCACTTTGTTATGTTGTCAGATGCTCTTTTACAAGAGCAAAATACATTTGACTTTTGAAGTGGTCATCTGCAAGATCTTCATTTTTTTGTGAACATAAAGTTGTGACTGTTTTTTTTCCACTAGCCTGGTGACCATCATCCTGGTCACGTGACCTCACATGCTGTTTGGCTCCAGTCTGGACTGTTCTAGCCGCTCACATGGGTTTCAGTGGGCGGGACTACTTGCCTTCACAAACTCCCTCAGCCAATCAGCATAACACAACATGTGACGCCATCTCTTGTTCCTTGTGTAGTTCAGTTAGTTAGTTGGAGTCCATTTCTGCAATAACTGCACTTATGGCTGTGTTTTACCCGGCTAACATTAGCGTTACCGCTCATTGCTTCCGGAGACGCCATTAGTGTTTCGCCAGCGACGGCTTGTATTTAAGTTAACGTCATCATCTAAGACGCAAGGTCCATGATTGGCCCGGTTACATTGTAACTTCAGGAAATCAATGTGGGCGACTCGAAGTCCAGAAACCCTGCCAGCAGTCATTAAAGGCTGCAGTACTTTCAAAGGTTTTAAGTCCTCTGTCAAGAAGTGGCTGAGAGAGGGTCAGGTCCTGTGGCCACCTATAGGCATTACTGTGGTCTCATGTTGTTGTGTTCTGACATTGTGTATTTATTTCTGATCATCTCCTCATTTACCACTATGTGATCTTAGGGGATTGCTATCTACCTATGTGCTATATTTTACTGTGCTATATATTACTAATAGTAAGTATTATCATTTTTTTGTACCATATATATTAATTGTTTAGACACTAGGATTTTCTTTTATTTCTGTCCCTGTTCAAATAAAGATAAAGATCAAGATAAAACAGAATGTCAGGTCATGTGATCAGGATCATGTGATCAGGTTGTCTTAGAAGGCTATTTTTTCCACCACACTCCTCAGAGATCAGTTGGCAAACAATGTGACATCAGAAAGTGGGACGCTCTGAATGGCTGGAATCAATTTCTTGCCCATATTGCTCCTGCCAGGCGGAACCATTGTTCATGAAAGGAAATAACATGGGAAACAAGGAAGCACACAACATCTGATTGGCTGTGGGCTGCAGCTGAAATATCAGATAGCTTTGATTTGTTTGTCTTTTTTGGTCCCAGCATTATTCCATGCGTGTTATTTTATAGTTTTGATGTCTTTATTATTCTAAATGGTAAAGAAATATATATAAGAAAAATATGGTGCGTCAAACCTTTTGACTGGTAGCGTATCTTATTATGGATATATGCAAATGTTCTAGGTGAGTAACGTTACTTGAGTAAACTGAAATAACATTCGGGGGACCTGACCAAGGAAAGCAGCACAAGCAGATGCTACAAACAAACATTACATTAAATAATACTACTTTTATAGAGGACTAAATAGTGCACTACAAAGCACATGCTGTTATAGACGGTTTTCACCAGCTGCTGCAACCCCACAGCACTTCCTTTTTCTCAGCTTCTTCTTCTGTGGTTTCTTTGGTGGTTGGCATCCTTAAATGTTGCATTACCGCCACCTGAATTGTATCAGCTTCACAGTGCTAACTATTTACAGTGTCCACTTTCTCAGCTGTTCAGGGGGAAACACTGACATAGCCTACTTCTATTTTTGCTATACGTTTAATTGTAAAGATAGGCCTATGCGTGCAATAACGTACTGATAGTCAGCTTACTCTGTGTGTAACATGTAGCTTTTATTAGCATCTCAGGCTAGCTCCGGACCAGACAACAACGCGTGTGCACGTCTTTCCGACAGGGGTGGTTGTCACGGCAACTATCAACAACAACAACTACTACTAACTACTACAAGACATAAAGACCGAAATAGGCTCCCTTGTTACTGTGTCGGTCGGAGACACGGCCTAACGTTAACATTTAATATGAGCCGAATATCAGCCTGCGCTCAGCTATGTAGACAGGAAGTAAACCGGATATTCAGGTGGGTTGTGACGGTTGTTATTGTTGTCAAGTTAAAACCGTCTATAGAAAAGTAAATCTGTACAATTCTCAGGTACAACGAAATCCCTCCCCCCCTCCCCCCCCCCGCTGCTAAAGACAAATCCTAGAGGAAACACTGTAATCGATAACCCCGCCCCCAAACCCCCCAGCCACGCCTCCCTCACCCTCGGGTGCTCTCATGGTCTTGCCCTGCTGCCGGCTCCAGCCCAGAGGGTGCAGGTCTGCTGTCATGATGTCGCACCAGAAGTCGGCGCGCCGGTCGTCCTGGTAGCCCTCGTAGCGCAGTAGCAGCAGCTGGCCACACGTAGTGATGATGTTGGCCACCCAGTGAGGAGCGTCAGCCTCCGAGCGTACGCACACCTCCAGCTTCATGCCTGGGCTCAGGCCTGTCTGTAGGCCCTGGTCCACCTGAGAGAGGGGGGATGGGGGGGGGGGGCAGAAGAGAGAGAAACAGGGGCACAGTTTACTTGCATGTTCACAACTAAAGTGCATTTTCCCTCTGTGCTCTGACGTGTGTGTGTGTGTGTGTGTGTGTGTGTGTGTGTGTGTGTGTGTGTGTGTGTGTGTGTGTTAGCTGTGCTCTGACGTGTGTGTGTGTGTGTATGTGTGTGTGTGTGTGTGTGTGTGTGTGTGTTAGCTGTGCTCTGACGTGTGTGTGTGTGTGTGTGTGTGTGTGTGTGTGTGTGTGTGTGTGTGTGTGTTAGCTGTGCAGGTTGACGGCACTCACGTGTTTGAAGGCATGATGGGGCACAGACACGGCTCCATTCTCCTCCAGGTAATCGTCCCAGTTAAAGTCAGACACATCCTGACCAGAGTCCCCATCTGGATCACACACACACACGCACGCACGCACGCACGCACACACACACACACACGCGTTTATTTTTTCCAATCTCCTTTCCAACATTGTATCCCGCTCATTCCCTGCAGCTGTTGATAGAATATAGGTCTTACCAGACTCCAGCGACTCCTGACTCATGGTGCTGCCCCCTAAAGGCCAAGTCTAGACGCTGTGAGGAGGAGCAGAGGAGGAGGAGGAGGATTATCTGAGGAGGAGCAGAGGAGGAGGATTATTATCTCGTGGGATCCAAAGCTCTGGCAATAGACAAAAGATACAAGGAGATCTGAGCCAGAGGAGAGGAGAGAAATGCCAGATGATGTGGGACAAGGCAGACAATAAACCGCCATGATGGGTGTATGAGGAAAACCCAAAGCCAGTTACATTTACCAAGGCACAGGATTTGATGGTGCAGTCGTTTGAGCCATAATCCAAGGTGAGCATTCATTCATACTAGGGATGCCATTTTTTTAATCAATTTCCTTAATTGATTAATTGGTCAGATTAACGATCAATGAATCGATTAATCATTATTAAACTGCTTTTGACATACAAAATAAAAAATAAAAAATGCAGGGTTTTTACACCTGTCTTTAGGCCGACCCAACAAGTTGATCAACCAACTAAACTTCCTGCATTAGCTTTAGTCATTGTGCTTGTGGACGTGAGATATTTCAACATTGTATTACAATGTTTACAATGATTCCTGTTGTCTGTTTGGCTGTAATTCTCCCACACTGGACTTTCTGACGGCTAGCGTGGCTTTCTTCTTCCTCTGTATGAGCAGTGAAAGTGACATTTTGCCCTTGTGGTGTTAAATCATTTCAGCAAAGAAAATAAAAATGTGAAAATAGCACATAGCCTGCATTGTCGATGAATCATTAACATCCCTAAATCATACAGAAGGCCAGTTCACATGGTCAAAGCAATGATGTAAGCACCAAAAGGTGACTGAGGACATCGGGCTATTCTGTCCAGAATATTCTGACAAGACAGCACCGCTGCTGGCTTCCAAAGATCAATTATTTTTGAGAGGAAGAAAAATATTCATTATGAATTTTAACAAGTCTCATTTGAAACTTACCAGCAGCACACTTCAGCAGCAAAGCCTGCTTCAAGGCCACAAATTAAATGAATCTGCATTTGTTCAGAATTATGGCTATATCTATCTATGCCATACTAATTATAAAATTAAACTTTGTTTGCTCTTTCCAAACTTAATGATAAAATAGCCCAGAGGGGGAAAAAGCGCGTTGGGGGAAATAATTAACATTTAGCCCTTCTAACCAGTCCCGAACTCAATTGATACTAGAAAAGATGCGAAGCAGCGAATAAAATCAGAATTGACACGGTGCATATCTGTCAATAGGCTAGCAGCAAAGTGACACAGCAGATGGTTTGTGACTGGGAACCGTATTAAAACCGTGTTAATCTCATCCAGCTACCCAAACGTAGACGACCACGTCTACTTCTGAGGCTCATTTAGGCTGCTGGAAATTAGCCCAGCAGCACCCAGTGACCCGGCTTCTTCTTAACATAAGCTAATAGCTACGCTACTACTGCTGCTGCCCCCAAAGTAAAGATTTCAAACAGAGCTGCAACGATTGATCGATTAGTCGATCGACAGAGAATTAATCGACAACTATTTTGATAATCGATTCATCGTTTTGAGTACAATTTTAAGAGACAAGGTCTAAATTCTCTGATTCCAGCTTCTTAAATGTGAATATTTTCTGGTTTCTTTACTCCTGTATGACGGTAAACTGATGTTATCTTTGAGTTGAGGACAAAACAAGACATTTGAGGGCGTCATCTTGGGCTTTGGGAAACACTGATCGTCATTTGCTACCATTTTCTGACATTTTATAGACCAAACAAACAACTACCGTAATCGATGAATCGAGAAAATAATCGACAGATTAATCGATTATGAAAATAATTGTTAGTTGCAGCCCTAATTTCAAACAGTTCCCCGACATGAATGTGGAGACGCATCAAAGTTTGACACATCGAAATCTCCCCCCAACACCCCCGCCTCAAGTCCCTACATCCCCCCAGCAGCACTAGTGTGAAAGCAGAATGAAATCAAGTTAATGCAATGAGAGAGAGAGAGAGAGAGAGAGAGAGAGAGAGAGACAGAGAGAGAGAGAGAGAGAGAGAGAGAGAGAGAGATGGCGTTTGTAAAGTGAGCACTGGGCGTGACAATAGTAGAGAGTTTGGTGTATGGGGATGCGGGAGGATAGCTGCTCTGTCAGGACGGCAGCTCCTTTCAGCACGCCTGTCAGGCGCGTCTTTGTCACGTCTGACGTCTCTATTAAAAGACGGGTCGGCCGTCAGACGCCCCGACACCCCTGGAGACCCCCACCGCCATGACCACCGGACGGCTGCCCCCCCGACCCCCGTGCTCCGACGGGATCAGCAGCACCGCCTTTCACTCACGACCCGCGACACCCTGCCACGGTCTCCCCCCATGACCCCCCCCCCTCCCCCCACACACACACACGCACACACACACACACACACACTCGCGCACACACACACACACACACACACACACACACTAGAGGGCCTCATTGTCACAGAGGTCACCCTCCAAACATAAGGGAGCAGCAACAAAAAAAGAGCAGCAGAGACACTTGCGAAAGCTCAGTCTGAGAATTAGACGGCCGTGTTCTCACACCTGATGCTGAGCTTTATCGATTTTTTACCATTTATGACAGGCTGCTGCTGCATGATGGGATTTGGAGTTCTTCTTCTTGGGTAGGTTAACCCACAAGCCCCAATGGCGCTTCTTCAACAACAACGACACATTTTTTTTTAATCCTTTTCTCTATTTGTGAACGTTTTTTGTGTGTAACATGAACAAAATTAAACTAAATCGTACACGACAATCTGGTGATACCTCTACTGGTGTTGAATATATTTCAGGCAATTCGGCCAATCTTTTTGAAATTTCTAGAGATGAGCTTTGAAGATTGGCTCTGAATTAATTAATTCTGCAGTATGACCTGTCCGTTATCGCAGCACTAAACTGAACATAATAATAGCACGGCTAACTGGCTAGCCTTGTGCCGACTGCCGACAGGAAGACACACAACTTCCCCCGTCTGCTTTCATATAAATGGGCTACGCAGACCACAGTCACCAGCAGTCGATCTATTTTCTACACCACCCGTTAACTGACTGAACTGAAAGAGAAAGGGCCAAATACTGTACTACGCACACACACACACACACACACGCAAACTAACACACACACACACACACACACACACACACACACACACACACACACACACACACACACACACACAACAGATCCTCACTACATCCTCCTTATAAGCACTTATTGAATCATATTTTCATCAGTACTTAGCATGCTGTTGAGCAATTTTGCAAAAAAGCCTTTTTGCACCACTCAGGTCCCTGGGCAGGAAATGCAATCGCACAAGATATACCGAGGAGGGCGTCGCCAAGAAATGTAAATAGAAGCAAATTGGCTTCGGTAAAAGCGACATTGTGAACAATGCAAACTAAGTCGGGCTCTATTGTTGTTCACCAAATCATGAAATGAGCACAGGCCAACTGACATCTCCCACTGGGTTCTTTCTCAAACACCACGTTATGGCTTACTCAGCAGCTGAGCAGATTAGTTCAACTCTGACCTCCAGTTGGTGATCAGCTAGCATAATATGAAAATCAATATAAACAAAAACTGATTAGATTCTATTTTTTCAGCTCAACTTGCATCCGTTACCTACCATGGTGTATGGATTTCACATATTCTCATGTTATATATTACTTATTATTAGAATATCATGTTATATTCTCTTCATATATAGCACACAGTGTATTATAAATCACAAATAGTGACAAACATTTAGGTAGGGGCTGTTTTACCATGAGATAAAGGTAGGCGACAGCCTTGGGCCCCATGCAGCACCCAGAGGGCATGCTTTGAAAAGACACCATTTTACTGACAGCTAGAATGTAATATGATGAGACTACACCTGGTTTGATAGTAGTGGTTTGATAGTAGATCAAGTAAATTTCACGTGTTCGAGCAAATGCTTAACGAGCAAGTAAAGTAATCGATCTTCAATTAATTGTTTGCATCCCTAATTTTGCTACTTTATCTCATTTTCCTTGCCACTGCATCAGTAGCGAGAGATAACACCCAAAACAAAAGAGGCCAGCTAGCTACACAAATGTAGCAAAAGAAAGTTAGATAGATGCAATCTTGCTGCATCTATCAGTATATAAATGGGAGCATGTGGGCAATGAATGTTCTCTATTTGTTTTAAATGTTGTCCCAGAAGTGATGTCATCAGTGATGTCACTTGAGCAACTGTGCATTGTGACATCACTGATGTCATAGACATTGTGACATCAGTGATGTCATAAGAGCAATTGTGATGACATCATCAGTTTGTGACATCATCAGTGATGTCATAAGAGCAGTGAGCCCGCACAGCGAGTTGCAGGGCAGGGGCAAGGGAGCAAGTGAGCCCGCACAGCGGTCAAGCTGCAGGGCGAGTGCACGTAGCGAGCATCTCGCTCGAGTTCATTACAACTGATGTTGGTGTTTGGATGAACCCCTTTTTTAGTCCCGTGTTTTTAAAAATAATTTCTTTTTAAAACCTTGTATGCAGAGTTTTCTCGGCACCAACTTGATTTTGTAGATAGGATGGGTTTCAAAAGGGAGAGATGGTTGGAATTCAGGGGCCCCATCATGCTTTCCTTTGCCCAAATGACTAGGTAACTCTGTCCCTGCATTTATATGCAAGCCTAAACAGACATGGAGAGCTGCAACAATTAATCAGCCAATTGTCAACTATTAAATTAATCACCAACTAATTTGATTGTTTTGAGTTTTAAGAAAACTAGGAATCTCCTACCACCACAGAGCCTACTTAGCCAATTTTAACTAAGACACTGATGATGTCACCCCCCTCCCACTGATGATATCACAGTTGCTCGAGTGAGATCACTGATGACATCACAACAATTGATCGAGTGACATCACTGATAACATCATCACTGATGACATCATCACTGATGACATCCCAATCGTGACTGAACCACACCCCCGCCAACCACAGCCACACACCGCCACCCACTTAGCAAATTTTTAACTACGATCTCTGAGTCCGCTCATGTGATTATTATTTTCTGGTTTCTTCTTTACTCTAGGACAGTAAATTGAATATATTTGGCCTGTGGACAAAACATGACATTTGAAGACATCATCTTGGGTTTTGGAAAACACTGATGGACATTTTTCGCCATTTTATAGAGCAAACAACTTATCGATTAATCAAGAAAATAATCGACAGATGAATCAATAATGAAAATAAACATGTGTTGCAGCCCTACAGGCATTGTAAACAGAGTTTAGGTAGGTTTGCCCTCCACTGTCTACATCCCTGATAACGGCATGTGGTAAAGTGATAGATTATTGTAGTAACTCTGTGCCTGCCAAACAGGACTTGGTCCCTAGACTTACATTTTAAAGTTAATTTAAATGCACCAAACAGCAATAACGTAGGCTAGGCACTGGGGATGCCAACAAAGGGCTTTATTGTAGCCCAATGTCAAACAGGAGAATCCCAGTTGGCCTGCTCAGTGGATGGTAATGGTAATCCAGCAGGCTCTGTCCAAACTGACCTCTAATTCTGTCAACTGGCCGCCCTGCTCAACTGAAAGGAAAACAAGACACTGGAAATGGAAAATCCACATTTCATGCATGAAGCACACAAATAAAAACGTCATTCCCATTCAACTGCTCCTTGTAGGCAATTGCAATAATGCTGCTTGCTTGTTGCAGTTGCATAGCGGCACGTCAACTGAAGCAGCGCTGCCAGCCAGCGCGGCCAGGATCACTCAAGTTGCACAATAGGGAAGTTAAGACATGAGAAAAATAGGTTGCTATAAAAGCCAGCGTGGAAAATGACAACATTCAAAGCAATCACCCCGTAAATCTGCTCTTAAAATTAGAGTCAAATGAATGACGTTCATGAAACGACGGAGTTTATTTAACGCTAGCTTATGATATTTATTGAGAGCCTCACGAAAAACACGATTCGGCTTGAGGTCGTGCAACCTTTATTATGTAAGACTTCGCATGTAAGAAATATATTATTGGAGTTATTCGAGGCCAAGTGAATGGAAATTTCCACAGAATCCTTGAAGGATAACGTTAGCTTGAAGATTGCTTCGCTTAAACGTTACAGACTAAACCGCAGCATTCGGCAATACTAGAGATGGGCCATCAACGCAATGGCTTTGCAGGGAGACTACTACAGCGCCGACGGTCTAACTTTCACACTGAGGCGAACATGCCAAATACCGATGAAGAAAAAATAAATAAACAACTGCCTTAATGAATCAGAATGTGCTGGCCCGTATGGGACTCGCTGGGCACATGGTAATCCTGCCTGTGTCCAAGTCAAGTTACTGAACGTCACACGGCTTGAGCAATAAGCAGGCTCTGCGAGCAATAAGGGCGCTTACACTCGACCGAGCCCGACTCCTCTTTTTGAGAGACGGGAAAAAAGACGAACGCAGCACCAAAATGCAAAACACCATTAGGAATCCGTGACAAACAACACACAGTATGTGAATATTTAGTCGCAAAATTCGCCTCTTACCGGTAAGTAGTTTTTCCAAGTCGCTTTTTAGATGCCGTTCCTCTCTCCGCCTGCTCGCTCACAGCAGGGTCAAGCCGGCGCGAGTAAAACTCAAGACTTCCGGTAGTACATTTCAAAATAAAACACTAGCCGATGAGCCCGCGTTTCAACGGTTGCGCAAGTACAGCAATGCTTTTTGTTTTGAAGGTAAAATCGCTTTACTTCTGGTATTGTTCGCGGCTGTCTCGTGCTGGCTTGACGCACTTCTCGTTCACGACCTCGTTCCAATATGGCACAAATGGCCACTGCGCATGTTCTGCCGCCTCTGAGCCCGGCTACATCACACTGCCGACTTCCATCTTCACACACACAATAAAATATCACACATCCAAAAATTAAGACCAACATTTCTAACACACATAAAAGAAAAATAATGGGAAAAAGTGAATGCTTACTCATTTGCATTCATTCTTACTGGGGGTTTCTTTTGTCTCATATCAGTCGTTAAGATGTTTTATCCCCAGTGGATTCAACACTTTATTAATGATTGAACTAGGATAGATTGCACATACTGTATAATCGACCCACTTTCGTTAATTGGCACTTGTATTTTATTTTTGCCATGAACATGCACATTCTCATTCATTGTAATAGGCTTTATTAGGCTTAATAAATTAGCTACACTAATGTGCAAATTAAAAGATTGAATGGGTTGCCAACCTGCCACGTTTTAATAAAACTGTAATGCGCAATCATAACGACTAAACAGGGAATACATAGGATTGCACCCACGGCCACTGACTGCTGGCACTTCGCACATCATTCTATCTGTTCAATCCAATAGGACCACAAAAGTCAGGCTTTTTGGTGGGAGTAAACTGCTATAGTCACTGACAAAATGTTTGTAAAATGCTCAGGGTCTAGCTCTTTTAGTGTTCTCTTTCTGAAATAATTATGGTCGTTTGGGGAAGCGTTTTCAAGAGCCAGCAAGCCCCGTTGTCTGAAACAGGTTTTGCCGCTCACTTGGACCATGTAGGATGGGCTACTCACTCACTCACTGCTTCAGTTCAGATAAAACCCCCAACCCTTGGGTGCCTATTATAACAATAGAGAAAATAATAGCTACCACATTTCCTGTTGAGATCGAAATAATTGAATATGCTAAATGTGGGATAAAGACAAACGATGGGAGCTTGCTTGAACAGTCGAAACAATCGAGAGCCATGGCATGAATAAATCAGAACGGGGACAGGCTTTTACCCCCAAATTCATATCAGTCATTTTATTTGTTGAATTGTAGGCGCAGGGTGATGTTTTCATACAAGACTACAAAACTGGGTAGTCGGCACGCAGTTAGGCTTGGCAAATAAACGTCCAATAGGAAAGGCAGATATATTTGTAGGCTGGATTAATTTGAGGATTGGATTAGGCTTCATCGGGCAGGCGTGGGCATTGGGCAAGCATTAAAGAAAGGGCTAAAACTTTAAGGCTGCATTGTGCAAAAAGCCTATTTGCATATTATGCAAATTTCGCAACAACTTGAAGCGGATTACCGCAGCCGTTTTGTTCACTTTCCAGGTGCTGCAGAGACCGACAGGACACAAGCCGTGCGCACTGCAGGAATGTCTCCTCGCAGGTGCTATTCTAGTACCTGACCACTAGATGGCAGTAAAGATCGATAACCACCCCCATAAATGAATGGAAATGTTATTTTGATACTCCTTAAAGTAGGCTTCACAGAACCAGGGATTTCTGTGGTTTATTGTGCTGCATACAGGTATGCTACCTACATTTATGGTATTTGTGGTATAGTAGCTAAGTAGCATACAATATACCACAGAAATAGGCCATTCCATTACCACAGGAAAGTACCACACCATAATCACACTCATTTTTTGCAGTTCCCCCGTTCAATTTCAAAGCCCATGTGAGTAACGGACATGTTTGCAAAAAGCCAGATTTAAGTTAAATGAACAATTAAAAGTCAGGTTGTGGAGACTGGTTGACAAGAAGTTAGAGTTACAATGCATTTATTTATAATCAGATGTAAAAGATGAGGAGAGTAAAAAAAAAAAGTACATCCATAACTCACCAACAGATCAAGGTAATATACATTATTAATTTCCATATACAGCACTATTATTTTCAGTTAAAATACCTACATTCAAGTAACATATATAACATAATTAACACCCCTACGCTTACATCGAACTGCCCCTCCCTCCAAAAACAGAATAATAATATCCTTCAAACACATACATGCACACATTGCACAGGTATAGTACCATACCACTGCTGCAATTCATCCCAGTATGTCTGATACAGTCCTGAATAACTGGAGTGAAACAAGTCGGAAAGGTCAGTTAATGTATTGCTTGCACTATGCATCAGTTGGATGTCCAGCAGGAGAATTGACACCAGTGGCACACAAACCAGGACAAGTTGACTGTCATGTAGCAACAAAAAAAAATCATTTGAGGAGAGGTGAGCTAGGCTCTTGGGCTTGCCTACAGACAGCGCAGTCAAGTGTGGAAAACAACCCTTCAGTGCCATCACCTCATTGCCATACAGAAGATTTAATTCACCCCACCTTTCTAATAGAAATATTTCTATGGTACTTCTGTATCTGTCTGGCTGAAAGATTCCTTCGCCATAAAGTTATAGTTAAGTACAGTAGCACCATTTGCATCTAAAAAAAAATGCCTGCACACACCCACGCACTCATATATATATATATATATATATATACACACACACACACACACACACACACACACACACACACACACACACACACACACACACACACACACACACACACACACACACACACACACACACACACACACACACACACACACACACACACACACACACAACGGGATGTGAGTGGCGTACAGTAGGCAAAGCACACGGAGCTGCTGGGAGCGGTACCACTGAACTCTCCAAGCTGGGTGTGCATGTGTGGGTGTGCGTATGTGTGTAACAAAACAAGGGGTGGCGTAAGGGGTGCCTGCATATTAAAATTTCAAGATACAGTACATTGCATGATTTGTAGAGATTCGAGGTGTGATCACAAGGAAAAACGAAAGAAAAATAGGACAGAAAGAACGCATCATCGACTATTCTCCCAGCAGTGATTCATGTAACACTGGTTTCTGGCATCTCCCTTCATTTCCTGGAGGTTTCTACATTTTATGATAGTTGAGGCAGGGTTATTGGCAAAAAAAAGTCAAGCAAACATCCTGGCATCCTTTCTTGTATCCTTCCATCATCTCATCCTGTTAGAAAGACTAGATTAGCCATAGCAGGAATGGAGACTGAACCTTCAATATGTTCTTTTTAGCCATCCAGTTGAACTTAGATCACATTAAGAAGAAGGGAATAGGATAGGAGGTGATTTTGGAGCGCTGGGCTTATGACCGTGTTCCCCGGCGTCGCCCTTTTTGTCCTTTCACTTGTCCATCATGCGTTCCAGTTTGGGGTTGATGAACGAGAAGCCGGCGAAAGCCGCCTGGTCCATGGAGTCGATGAGGTTCTTGTCAGCGTGCGAGAGGCGTGGCTTCTCACTCAGGAACTCCCGGTCAAAGTTGCTGCAGTCATTGGGCGCTTTCTGTGATTGGCAGGATGGGAATGTCAAGTTAGGTTTAATGACACAAATCGTGCTGAAGGAATCACAAACGTACACGCATCAAAGTTGAGGTATTTACAACAAACTGATATGAGTTCAGGTTAGTTTGATCAAAAACGAGGCGACAAGGCTCGTACCACTTTGGGCTTGAAGGGGGGGTCCACCTCTCTCCTCTCCAGCGCCGGCCAGTTGATAGTCTTGAAGAAGGAGTGTGCACGGATGTTCCCCACCACACCTAACCTGCGACTGGGGTCTCGCTCAAACAGCTGGTGTGAAGATGAGAGGGGAGGAAGACAGCGTCAATAAAACATATCCACCCCAGTCCCAAGTATGTGGATAGGTGTGCGATGTTAACTAACTGTATTAGGAGAGGCTATAGAGAGCCAAAGTGGAACGTCACTTCCTGCTTCAGCACTGTACCAGAGATTTTCTTCCCCCATTTATTCTTCCATAGACATTTTGTAAAATGCTTATAAAAATAGTTTTACTTGTTCCAAACCAAACGGTTCAGATATATTTAGAAACAGGAGAGATCGCGTAACATTTCACTCAGACCAAAACGTTACAAAAATGCGGGTTTGAAGAAAATATTTTTTCGATGTTGTTTTTTAAGTTTTGGTCCGAGCGAAATGTTCTATCGTCTCTCCCAATTCTAAATATAGCTGAACCGTTTGGTTTGAACAAGTAAAACTATTTTTATAAGCATTTTACGAAATGTCTATGGGAAAATAAATGGCGGATGAAAATCTCTGGTACAGTGCTGAAGCAGGAAGTAGGCGGTCACTTTGCCTCTCTATTGTTGCATCAATGCCAATCATACTGTGTTGTGACGAGGAATGCAAGCTATGACATCTGCAAGTGCATACTGTAATATATGAACGCTTTGTTGGCGAGTGTGAGAGAAGATGTCCTTGACAATGAGTGCATCTTGCTCGTCGCACCTTCTCAAGTAGGTCCTTGGACTCCTTGGTGATCCAGCGAGGGTAGTGAGGGACGTCCATCCTGATGGACTCAAACAGCTCGTCCTCATCGTCGCCTTGGAACGGCGACTGGCCAATCAGCATCTCGTACACCAGCACACCGAAAGACCACCAGTCCACCGAGAAGGTGTACTTCTGTCCCAGCAGGATCTGAGCACAGACAGACAAGCAAGAGACGTCAGAAGCAAGCGCATCATTCATGTAGGGTCCCCATGCACAGCAACAATGTCAGTTCTTATTTAGTCAAATGCACCATGTGTGCAAAACAGAATAACAGATTTACCCAGAGTAGAAAAACAGACGCCCAATTTAATCCAAATAAACAAATCCAATAAACAACAAATAGAGCCTAAACCATTTATCAGTGTGCTAATAGGAGGGAGGAGATACAGGGTTCCAAAAACACGCACAAATCGCTTGAGGAACAGTTTCTTCCCGCAGGCCACGAGACTCCTAAATATGCACAAATAGTGCAGTAGTCGTGCCGTACTGCAGCTGCTACTATTACGGATGCCTAACGTTTAATTGTAAATTTAAGTGTATGTTTAATAAGGTGCCTAACGTTTAATTGTAAATTTAAGTGTATGTTTAATAAGGTACATGCTATTTGCACATGTATGTATAAAACGTCGAATTTGGAATGTCTGAACACGTCTAACGTATGCACATGACATGTGCACCTATGTGCAATGAATATGCCACTGTCGTATAAGCCACCGACTTGTCTTATTGCTTATAAGATGCCTATTTCTTATTGCCTTATTGCTGTCTTATTGCTTATTGATGCCTATTTCTTATTGCCTATTACTTATTGCTGTTGCCTATTTGTACTATGTCGTAAACGGAGTCCACTGCACAAGAATTTCACACGTGGTACTTGTACCATGGAGTGACAATAAAAATCTTGAATCTTGAATCTTGAATCTAATATTGGCCTACAATATTTTTTCTAGCTCAGCACACAATGAGATTGAGGCACATTTATTATTCCACACAAGGTATTTGAGTGAAAAACATAGCAACTATCATAATAACAATCTGAGAATACATACTCTATGTTGTTTAGGATTCTGTTGGAGAATTATTAGGATTAAACCACAACATCTGGTATTGTTCAGGCCCTGATGCTAACCTCAGGTGCGATATAGTCTGGTGTCCCACAGAAGGTGGTGGCTCTGGCCTCTCCAAACACATTCTCTTTACACATGCCGAAGTCTGCTATCTTTATGTGTCCGTCCTTGTCCAACATCACGTTGTCCAGCTTCAGATCTCTGGGGGAAGAGGGTGGAAAAGGCAAACCAAATACAATCAAATCTAGTTTTGTTCCATTCTATCGTATGTATCTACTCTAAAGCCCAAGTACAGATGCTCTGTGGAACGCTTTAACTGTGGAATAGCTGTCTCAAAGTTCTGCTTACATAGATTGCTAAATAAGTGTGCAATGTCTGACTTAGTCTTGTTCACAACCCAGTGTGGCTTACATATACATTAGTGATGCGTGGGCCGCAGTTATAATGGCGCTGACCGCGGATATCCCGCCCTGCGGGCGGGCCGGGTCATAAAAATAAACATTCTGATTAATAGCGGATGGGTTGTGGGCGGTTGAAACGATGTATCATTAATGAGGGAAAATAATATGAATTACGTTCTCTAGTCTATGAACGTATTTTAAGCTACATTTTTCGTCAGGCACATTCTTAGTCGCCTA
>NC_139649.1:6547987-6570487 GCF_964638095.1 Poromitra crassiceps
AAATTAAGTTGGATGGACTACCAACAACAACATCAACTTGACTACCGTCGTTAAAAGCAAGTGTGCTACAATGAACACTTCTCACCACTAGGGTCTGCTCCTGCTCTTTGGATGTCTTGGTAGATTCCTATATCTTCTGTTGCATTGGAGTCGTCCGGCTTCTTTATGGATTTCTAGAGAGGCAAAAGGCATGTTGGAATGTTCTTAAAGATGTACACACACATGATCAATAATGTTTCAACATATTTTAATACTGACTGGGATCAAACTTAATGTATATCCTTCTATTCTCAATCAATCAGTCAATCAATCTTTATTTATATAGCACTTTCATATAAATAAATGTAACACAAAGTGCTTCACAAATTAAAAGAGGACACAAGACAATAAATCTAAGGAAACTTCACTAACGAAAACTTGGTAGGATGCAATAAAAACTAAGGAAAAAAGACAGATTGTCACTGTGCAAACCTGGCTGACTTGAGACAGAGCCTCTGCCAGTAGTTTCTGGTTGATTCCACACAGATTGGCCACTTTCTTCTGACAGTAACTATGGACGTTCATGCCACAATCTGTGGAGAGAGGTGTGAAACATGGATTAGACACGTGTCATGGAGGAAGAAGAGCGATACGTTTAAAAGGGTGAAATGTTAGTGTGGCATAGCAGATGGCGGGTGAAGGACAGAAAGAATATTACAAAGAAAGAAAGAAAACATGGAAGAAGCATAATCAAAGAAGAAGAACTAAAGCTACGACACACTGGACTGGACTCACCTTCACATTTGAGGCCCTGTCTGTAGAGGCCCCACAGCAGGCTGCCACAGTGGTCACAGAAGGTGGGGCTCTTGTAGTTGTGGTACTTGAAGCGATGGGGCATGTCAATCTTGAATCGCTCCTTCTGGAACTGTAAACACACAGAAATATCCAGTAAGCATTCTGAAAGGACGCCAAGCCGAACAACAACAAGTGCATGGCGGCTATGGCATCTTAAAGATATACACATATCGTACATACAGTTCTCTTACACATTGTCCCATTGGCCACCTCGTCCCGAGTTAACATTTTTTGCCAATTTTAGTGACGTTTGAGTAGCAGCAGATAAAAGTTACAAAGGAGTTCCACTGCTGCTATTTAAGCACACATACTGGCATCTATTGATTTCTCTGACTCAACTGATGTCATGTCTGACTGACCCCATTATCGACCCTGCCTGGAAAACCTGCCTGACCCGGATCTGTTTGAGGGGAACTTTCACCTAGAGTGTTGGCATCCTACACCAGTGGTTCTCAAATGGGGGTCCGGGGTCCCCCAGGGGTCCGTGGCACTTTGCCAGGGGGTCCGCAAAAAGTTTTCAGGAAAAAAAAAAAAAAAAAAAAAAATTGTGTGTGTGCAAAAGCTTCATAGTTCAACAAAAATATTTCATGCTTTAAATCTAAAATGGTTCATGGATTACATTCTAATCTAACAAACCTATCAATTTAAAAGGCAAGCACGTTACCGTGGAAACAATTAAGCTTAGCCCAAAATCACAAATCAGAATGAGGGGGTCCCCGGTATATTTTCTATCTTAAATCACAAATCAGAATGAGGGGGTCCCCGGTATATTTTCTATCTTGTAAGGGGTCCTTGGCTGAAAAACATTTGAGAACCTCTGTCCTACACCAGCTGTATCAAATGAATCAAAAGCATATTGTTTCCTCTTTACCATAACATGACCAATAAATGTGCATAGTTTGAGTGAGGAAAAGACCAAATTATTGATTAATAGACAATTCCCTAATGAAATAGTGCTGTGCATAAGTCACATAGCATGGCATAATCGAGAGAGAAAAATGAATCGGTTCATTCCTGAACCAATGCTGGAAAATGTAAAAGCCAATATTGTAGAATAGAAAATATCGTTAATTCATTATCAATGTCAAATGTGCCATGCAGTTCTGCAGTAATGCTGGCTGACAGAAAGTCGACTACGACGCTCACCACAGTGTCTCGACTGTTGCATGCTGTTCCAGTGCACCTGCCAATGATTTTGTCGATGCATTTCTTGTGGATTGCCGCATTGCATTCTGGGACAAAGACATGACAAAAATATCGTGTTAACTGTGACACGGAGATTCAATGAAGCACACGTGAAAAAGGATATCAAACGTGATTAAAAAAAAAGTGGTGCAGATAATGAAACACTCACGTCTGCACTTGTAGCCTTGCTTGTTGAGCCCCCTATTTGGGAGAAAAGGAATTGCATGAATTGGTTGATTAACAACCAAAACATATGTTCCCTCCCTTTGCCCATAAGCAAATACTGTAAATGAATATGACTGTTGATATTATAGCAATATTGTCCAACAAGTCATGTGTTACTGTAATTGTGGGTATGCCAGTGATACAGCTAGCATGCAGATAATTGTCAGCACTGTTAGTATCCATCTTCACAATAAAGTTGAATCCCCCACATTTATTATGGCCTTCGTTCAACAATTAACAATGCATCTGTACTGTCTGAAAAGCTTGTAGTATACATATGAGAAAAAAAATATTATTTGGAGGAACGTGGACACACACACATGCACACACACACACACACACACACACACACACACACACACACACACACACACACACACACAAAACAAACACAAGTGACATCAGTTTTCCTCTGCTAGCCAGTCTCTAGAGGGGGCTGATAATGGTTTGGGAGGGAGGGAGGGGAGGGAGGAAGGGGAGGGGCCTCAGGCTGGTGCTGCTGACATTGTTGGAATAGAAGAAGACAGCCTGTGGGTTTCCCCGGCCTAGACAGTGACTCATTCTTGCAACAGCAGTCCTGCCTGCCTGTCTCACTGTTGTGCTGACCCCATTCACGAAACTAGAACCCCGACTAATTGGTCTTTGGAGAAAGGTCCCTGTGGGAGGTGGATCACTGCATCAATACACTCACTGGAATTCAACAGGTCATCAAGCATGAAGATACAGTCACAAAGTAGTAACACGTGGCGTCTCTCTCACCAGAGGAACTCCCTGCAGACGGAGCAGAAGGTGGGCTGGCCGAAGAAGGTGGCGCAGAACTCGTGGTTCTTGATGAGGTGAACCTTGGGCTGCTTGAAAGCTCCTCTCCTCCTGTTGAGGGTGGTAAGCCCTTCCTCTGCTGGAACCTTCATTGATGGCTTACACGACGCTGAGGGGGGACACACACACACACATCATTTACATAAATCAACATCAAACTTCTGCTCAAATCTGTTGACCAGCATTTGTCAAACGAGTAAAGAATTACCCAAATATCATCAATTTCCAATGACAATAGAAAATGATACTGAGATGCTGTGAGATGAGAGTTCTACACCTTGAGGAAGTTTTGTCAAATGAAATATCTATTCACCAACCAGCATTTTTATATTCTAGCCTCTGTGTGTTATTGATGTGCCTTAAATGTAGCCTGGGTAAACCCAGCCCCCACGTGACCTGCTCACCCTGCTCAGTGACTAGTGAGCAGGGTCTGTCTGGGAGCAGCTCACGTGGGGGCTGGGTTTACCCAGGCTACCTTAAATGATGAGCGAGAGCTGTAGCATCATCATCATCAGCATCCTCATCATCAATCATCAGTAATGGCGGCACAAGCCTTGGGGGATGCAGTCAAAAAGCACTATGCTAACAACAGTTAGCTAGAGGAGGAGGCCACAGGCCGTCCTGTCCTGAATGAAGGGAAAACACAGCAAAACACCCTCTGGGATACGAGGCTCCGGCTGACGCAAGTCAAGCGGGCGGGGGTCAAAGGTCACACAGAGAAGACAGGGGAAGAGGCGTGAGAGAGGTAAACAAACTCTGAACTGTGATACTACCAAAAGATAGGGTGGGTGGGTGGTGGGTGGGTGGGTGGGTGGTGTTGGAGGGGCGGTGCAAAAGACACGCAGTCTTAAAGAGACAAGTGACAGACAGGGAAAAGAGGGAAGACTGATGAGGGGAGTGTCGTTGTACTGACAGCTGTTTATGTTTGGACAGTGCTTCAGTGAGCCATGCCAAGAAGATGACAGAAAGAGAGGGAGGGAGAGAGAGAGACACACACACACACACACACACACACACACACACACACACACACACACACACAGACATAAAGAGAGGGAGGGAGGGAGAGAGACACACAGACAGAAAGAGAGGGAGGGAGAGAGACACAGACAGAAAGAGAGGGAGGGAGGGAGGGAGGGAGGGAGGGAGAGACAGACAGACAGACACACACACACACAGAAAGAGAGGGAGGGAGAGAGACAGCCAGAAAGAGAGAAGGGAGAGAGAGACAGACAGATACACACATATCCACACACAGAAAGAGAGGGAGGGAGAGAGAGAGACACACACACACACACACACAGAAAGAGAGGGAGGGAGAGACAGACAGAAAGAGGGAGGGAGGGAGAGAGACACACAGACAGAAAGAGATGGAGGGAGGGAGACACACACACACACACACACACACACACACACACAGAGACAGACAGAAAGAGAGGGAGGGAGAGACACACAGAGACAGAAAGAGAGGGAGGGAGAGACACAGACAGAAAGAGAGGGAGGGAGAGAGAGACACACACACACACACACACACACACAGACAGAAAGAGAGGGAGGGAGAGACAGACAGAAAGAGGGAGGGAGGGAGGGAGGGAGACACACAGGCAGAAAGAGATGGAGGGAGAGACACACACACACACAGACAAAAAGAGAGGGAGGGACAGACACAGACAGAAAGAGAGGGAGGGAGAGAGAGACACACACACAGACAGACAGAAAGAAAGAGAGAGAGGGAGAGAGAGACACAGAGAGGGAGGGAGAGAGAGGGAGAGAGACACACACACACAGACAGAAAGAAAGAGAGGGAGGGAGAGAGAGACAGAGAGAGAGAGGGAGAGAGACACACAGAGACAGAAGGAGAGAAAAGAGGCAGACAGTGTATAGAGGGCTGCTCAGGCGAGCCTAAAAATACTCTGCGCTGCTTTTCAGGAAAGCTGTGGCGTGTGTAGGAGGGAGCTGATGGAGCTGGGGGCTTGTTCAGCGTGGTAGACTTAACTACCCCCCTCTCTCTCTCTCTCTCTCCTGGCCTCCTCTGACCCAGAACAGAGGACCATGACTACTCCCATCCAGAAGCTCTCCCTGAACAGCACCGGCCACTCCCCTTCCCCTCTGGCACACAGCAGCTACACGCGTCGGCTGGCTTCCAGGTCTGGGCTGGTGAGCTTGGAGCTGAACACACACAGCACTGTGCGATATAGTGCTCTGTTCACTTCTGCTTCTAAGTGTTGAAGGTTGTGGATCGTTAAAACTAGAGTTTTGTGTGTGACACATTTTGACCATGCATTTAGACCATGGGGCTATACAACTCTCATAATAATAACAATAGTGTTGTTGTTGTTGTTGTTGTTGTTATTATTATTCGCACCCGCCCGATTTTTTTATCCCATTCTTATCCCCCATTAGTGCTAATTTTAATTTATTTATCCTGGTTGCTGCTCCACCCTCTGCCAATCTGGGGAGAGCCGAAACTGGCTCCATGCTTCCTCCGAGACATGGGCAGTAGCCAGCCGCTTCTTTTCACCTGACAGGGGAAGCTTCACTGGTAGGACATAGCATGTGGGAGGATCACGCTATTCCAACGACTTCCCCTCCCTCCGAACAGGCGCCCCTAACGACCAGAGGAGGCAACACATCAGCGACCAGGATATTGCATGTTTTGGTGAAGGGGGTTCCTATATGAAGGAAACCCCCGGGAGGCACGGGGAGAACATGCAAACTCCACACAGAAAGGCCCTTTTGACGACCGCACCCGGGCGGTGGGCACTCGAGGACATGGGGACGGGCACACACTCCTTCAGCACTCACAGCGTCCCACGTGGGAATCGAACCCAGGACCTTCTAGCTGTGAGGCGACAGCGCTTACCACTGCACCACCATGCCCCCCGTTGTTGTTGTTATTATTAAAATACAAACCATATATTCATATAATAAGTAGTGCCTATGTAATAAAACTAACCTAAAAGGCCATTATACTATATGCTCCATATATTGGTTTGCCTAACCCTAGTGAACACATTACTAAGATACAGTATATCAAGGAAGTTGATCACTTACATATGTCTATAAATAAACATGTCTATAAATAGAATAATCTTGGCTGTGGTCAGTGGTTGTGTCTTAGCTGCTTATTACAAGTACAACCTGTCCTCAGGCCAAATTCCTACCTACAATAGAAAGATCATGATCACACCTGTAGTTAGCTGACACGCCCAGTATGAGCTATGCTATGCCAACTGACATGCCCAGTATGAGCTATGCTATGCCAACTGACATGCCCAGTATGAGCTATGCTATGCCAACTGACATGCCCAGTATGAGCTATGCTATGCCAACTGACATGCCCAGTATGAGCTATGCTATGCCAACAGGTGGAACAGCACGGAAGTTAACCAGTAAGCTTTGATTGCTTGCAGGTAGACAGTTTGTTGCTGTGCAACTGGTCTGGACGATCACAGTTCCACACTCTTCAATGAGGTCTCTACAGTAGGGATGTTCATCAATTATCGAAAATCGATAATTGATCGTTAAGGATTGGAATTGATCCTGTGGCATTTGGATCGATTTTTTAATTATAAAAAAAAAAAAAAAGGTTTGGGTGGAATTCGTTCCTCCTCGCCCCACTCCATTGCACAGCCGACTAACGTAAGGGGGAGCTTCATATAGTCTCTAGTTTTTTGGCTGGGCACGGGCCTTTGTGCCAACAAAACTGTTTTAAACATGGGAAATTCACACCGGCATGCGCCGGGGACAGCAGTGTTGGAGAGGAGACACATTGAAATAAAGAGTTCATTGAGGAGAACACGTTGTCTTTCGTATTTTCTGCCATAGGCATTCATTTTGTAAAAAAATATATATATATTGAAAATTTTCTAAGTATTAATATGATCGATAATCGATAATTGATCGTTAATTTTCACCGATTATCGATTTTGGAAAATTTTCAAAATGAACATCCCTACTCTACAGTAATATGGCGAGCTTTGCCTGGGAGTGTTGGGAGATTGTTACTACCAGTAGAGGGCACTATTTACCAACACTGGTGCAGTTGGGATAGATGAGCTTGAGAGAGAGTGGGTGTTTGAAGCATGAGAAAGAGAGAGACAGACAGAGAGAGGGAGAAGGAGTGAGCGAGAGAGGTCAGTACATTCAGAGGAAGGGTGCAGGGAGTGGGGGGAGGGGTATTTCCCAAGAACTCTCTAGCCAACTCAGGCTATCTTCTTTCAGGCTGAGCACCACTCCCTGGTGGTCTAGTGGTTAGGATTCGGCGCTCTCACCGCCGCGGCCCGGGTTCGATTCCCGGTCAGGGAACGTGCTTTTTAAGCCCATAAGATAGACATCGGTCTAAAGCAGCAGTTTTACCTGAGTCAGTATCCTCCAGGAAGAACTGCACAGCCATCTGGACCTTCCCAGAAGGCTGCAGGTCCACCCAGAACTCAGCATGTCCGTTGCACTTGGCCTTCTTACAGCGTTCTGCCAGTACAGACACGCCCACTGTGGCCTCGGCCAATGGCTCCTCAGCGGTCTGCATGAGGACCACCTGGAGGACACGCCCCTCGTAGATGTGGGCGTCGAAGGTGGACTTCCATGCCGGGTACATGGTGGGCTTCCTCTGGACCAGGGTCTTTCCTCGCTCTGTAAACGAGGATAGGGATCAGTCAATGCTATAAATAATGATATAGTAACGTGATACTTTATAGCAGTGGTTCTCAAAGCGGGGTCCTCAGCAAAAAGTGAAAGTTTTTACTAAAATTCCATCCATAAGTAACATATTGACAGAAAGTATGAGTATTTTGGTCATGGGTTTCATGGACTTTCTGTAATAAACCATCTAAAAGCAAAGATTGTATCAGATGGAGACCCCGGGACAAAATCGTATGAAATCTGAGTCCGTCGTCAAATTTGTGTCAGTTTAGGGGTCCTTGACATGAAAAAGTTTGAGCACCAAAGATTTATAGAACCTTGAAGGCGAAATTATGTCTGAGTACAGAGGTGTGTGTGTGTGTGTGTTGTGTGTGTGTGTGTGTGTGTGTGTGTGTGTGTGTGTGTGTGTGTGTGTGTGTGTGTGTGTGTGTGTCCTGTGGTGCATAGATAGCTGTGTTGATGGGTACAGATGTGTGTGTGTGTGTGTGCGTGTGTGTGTGTGTGTGTCCTTCTGCACATGCATACCTGTGTTGATGGCTACAGGTGTGTGTGTGTGTGTGTGTGTGTGTGTGTGTGTGTGTGTGTGTGTGTGTGTGTGTGTGTGCTACTGTACATGCCTGTGTTGACAGACTCCTTCATCTTGACGGCACAGAGGGGCGGGGCAGTGAGGGGGGGTAGTGCGCCCACATCATAAGCTTTGAAGGCGATACGTAGGAAGGGTGCCATGGTGACCACTCACCCAGCCGCCTGGAACACACACACAAAGTGACATTTAGAACATTTTAGAACGCGCACGCACACACACACACACACACACACACACACACACACACAGAGTTTTGTCCTGTACTTGCTCAAGGTCTGCAGTTGAAAGGAGAAGGAGGAGAGCAGGCGGAAAGAAGCATAGACATATATAAAGGCTAGATGGCTTACCCGCGCTGCCGGTCAATGGAGAGCGACGTCGTCGCATGGTGGCCATCTTGCTACGGCACCACAGCTTTATATATATTTATGGGTTAAAAAAACGCTAACATTTTATTATTATTTTTGGCTCCAAATTCCACCAAACTTAAACTGCAGCATCATCATCATGAGATGAATTCACGCACCTAGTTTCATGCAGTTTCATCCATTTTGCTAGGAGCTATGAGCATCTGTTGTTGGGTTAGTATTATCACATCAGATGATCATAACTCCTAGGGAAATGGATGAAACTGCATGAAACTTTGTGCCTGAATCCCTCTCATGGCATAGATGCTTCGGTTTAATTTTGGTGTAATTTGGAGCCCATCAAAAAAATAGTGTTTTTAGTGTTTTTTTTTTGTCGTTGCCATATCTCGGGAACGGAATATGCTTGTAATAAACCAAACCGTTTGTAAATCCGTCAAGATTTCAGCGAGTTATGAGTATTTTTGTCTGTGCACCCTCCAACAGCTACCATAGAACGTACCAGAAAGCCTGCCGTAGCAAGATGGCAGCGCTTCAACGACGCTGGTGACTCCGCCTTAAGCCATCTAGCCTTATATATGTCTATGGAAAGAAGATCCTCAGATGGGAAACAGGAAGTAGAAGTTTACAACTCCAGAAGACACAGAGACACAAGTTGAGAAAGCGCCTGGCAGCAGGAAAAGAGAAGAGAGAGGTGTTATGACTTATGAGACAGAGAGGAACAGAACATCTAAACGATCAAATTCCCAAGATGACCAAAATGTTAGCGAGAGATAGAGACAGAGGTGGAAACAGATGGTTGTACTGGGCAGCTTCCAGGTATGAATGGGAACAACAAGGTGTGAGATATCTATGCTATGTTCATGTCTTATGATAATTATGGGTTGAATATTGTTTTATATATGTATTATTGCACCTTCTTTATCTTGCTCGCCCATTTCAATCCCCAGTTGTCCCTACTTAGCTGGCTAAAATATATACCGTATTTGTGGAGGAGGACAACGCAGACAGCAGCCTTACTTGCTTAGCTTTCTGTGTTCAGTTGAATATTCTGTGTGGTACTTTGTCTTGTGGAAAGGGAGGTACCGGACCAGTCCACTAGTCCTGTTTTCATGGCTTTGTTTGGTTAGGCTTAGTATTCCTTATCTTTTGGCAGTTTGTGGGGAAACACTGGTTGGACCGTTAGGCCAGACGCTTCCCCATCCTTTCCTTCCGTTTGCTTCAACCATAGCCCCTTCAGGTATTTCTGCTATATTCTGGAACTTTGTCAAATAAATATTCCCATCGTTTAGAAGTTGCCTTTATATGTCACGGACCTCATGGTTTATATATTGATATTATTCATTGGTGATTTTTGGGGCCGTTGTGCAGAATGCACGGCAGGGCCCTTACATTCCACTCTGTCGCCCAGACCATTTTAGCACGGATTCAGGCAATGTAATGTCTTTCCGCTTTCCAGTCCGGTAGGTGGCGGTAATGCACCTCTGGCTAATATTGTGGCTAGCTCATTCAGAGAGTTCCACAAGAGCCGTCGTCGGACATTTCACCGTCTGGTGCCTCTCTCGATCCGACTAGGAATTTATTGATTCGATTTTTGAGGAGTTGACATGTATCGTCTTTTTTGTCCTAATGTAAAGCAGCTGTGAATGTGACAGCATTCGGTTGCGGCTGCTCCTGTCCTATTCCAACAACTCAACTTGTTGAGAAGAAGAATGCAAAGAGTCGCATTTGGAAATATCAGTCCCCAAAGTCCCATCTGCAAAAAGTGTGAAAGGGAGTTCCAAACCAAACTGGGTAGCACATCCAATCTCGCCAAGCAGCTGAAAGACAGGCACCCAGACCTGTTCAAATAATTCAAGGTGGGTTACTTCTTTCAAACGGTGTAAAATAACACGTTTAACAACATATCAAACAGACCTTATCCTGTCACATTCGTTTTTGAGATAGCTGGCAATGCATTGTGTAATTGTGTAACCAAAAAACGTTTGCGCTCACGTTAACGTGTTTTGTAATGGAATCATTATGGGACCCGGCTAATACCTGGTACAGCGTTAGCTAGCATAGTGTAACACGTGTGCATGCAATGTTTGTAATGGAAACATTATGGGACACGGCTAATAGCCGGACTTAGCCATAGTTCAACATGGCATCTAAATAAATACAAGCTTCTTTCGGGTGAAACATGTCCGTGAATTAAAACTAGCTACATAAAATTGCTTGCACTCTACATGTGTGTATGTGCAGTTGTCTTTATCATCTCTTTATTTTAGTAAATCTCACTGACGTTACTTTCCATTTAACAGTATGCGAGAGATGAAGATGAAGAGGAAGGCACAAGTCGCGGAGCCCAAAAGACCACCCAGCAGACAATTCCTGATGTTTTTGAAAAGCAGAGGAAATATGACTCGCATGAAGCAAGAAAGTGTGATAGGGCATTGGCAGAATTCCTATGCATCGATCAAATACCAATATACACCGTTGAAAAAAAAGGATTCCAGCAATTCTGTGAAATAAATTAAATTATAATATTTAATATAATAATAAAATTAAATACTTGAGGGCTACATGCCACTGGTGTTGCACTGTCTGTACTCACTGCCATACAGAGTTGAATGTAAGAAGAAGTAAGCAGAAGCACATTGTTTTGTTTTAAAGTTGAAGGCTACATGCCATTTGTTCATTGAAAATGGTTGCATACTTTAATAAAGGAGAATATGTTCAAGAAATATCAGTCTGTTTTTTTTACCGTGGTACCGAAATTGGTACAACGGCCCTATGCCAGGTTTCGACCTGGCCTTGTTATTTGACTACTATACTATGAGAAGAACACTTTTAATAGCTGCCTGGCTTTTAAAAGTGTTCACTCCCGTGCTTAATTTAAGCTAAATTGCTACACTGGCAAATGTGTTCAGCATTTCTGTCCCTGCTTCTTACACTTCCTCTTCAGCTGCTTCTCAGGGCTTTTGAACAAGAATAGACTCTTTTCAGAATCCTTCCTAATCCTCCATTCTTTCATATAATCTGATATCAACTCCCTGCTATTACATCATAACAGAAATAAAGACATATAGGGTGCATCATGCATGGTGAAATAATCAGCACACTGTGTTTTCATATGTTTAATAATAGACACCATTTTTGTGTCAGTTCCTGAGTTTCCAAAGGGAAAAAGAAATCCCCTCCAAACCCTACTTTCTTGCAACACAAGGTAAGATACGTTCAAGAAGTCAAACAAGAAGGAAACTGAGTCAGAGGGACGATTACTGCTTTACAATGGAAAAGCAATCAATGTTATGAATGAATGAAAATGCATTACCGTTACGACCTATCAGAGCCCAATTATTATTTGTGAACGAAATTATCTCCTGTGGCTAAAGACAAGAAGAGACCCATATCTAAATGAACTTTTTAAACATTAAGATTCTATCAAATCTAAGGCAGAACATGTACGTTGATCCCAGAGCATCATTTAAAACACAGTCACTGTTTTAATCCTCTCTAATTGTCTATATGGATCAGTACATGGGTGTAACACCACAGAGGTGTCACTTGTCTCTGGTGTCTGGCAATGGGACACATTGTTCAGTCAGTCAGTCAGTCAGTGTTCATTAACACACACTCATCTATCCGATGGTGCAACAATAGCATAGTTCACAGCTGGAATCCAGTGGCATTCCCCTTTAAGAGGGCCTGGTAATTAAAGGGATTATTATGAGTGGAGAAACTCTTTGTACTTAATGTCTTAGCCTGCGGGGGGCAGCCAGCCAGTCAAACCTCATGTTGCATGAGGGAACTGTACTAATCAACCAACCTTTCATATTCTTATCTAGGCCGTTTTGACACCAAAGAGGGACACATTCTGCATACAGGCTATCTAGCACTAGCGGGACCAACGGGGGCGAATTAGCCTACATCCCAATTCTCAAAACAGCAATAAAATTCCTTCAACTATTTCCTCACAGCACTTTTTGTGAGCTTCTAAGTCACTTCGCTTGATCTCTTGTAGCTTCATTCTCTTTCTCTATTAACATCATCTTGGCTTAATAATAGTTGTTTCAGAAATATGCTACTGCTGCTGTAGTTTCAGGGAATACCACCTCGCCTTAACTACAGTATGATGTAGCTAGCTGCTCTAGAGTCGTAATGGCATTTAAATCACTGGTGCACAAACATACACAGATTGTCTAATAACGTTTTTAAATTCAATTGATTTGCCTGCCAACCGCCGTAAAAACAAACAAACAGAGAAGAATTTAATTGCCTCACGCCCTTGTTTGCTTCATTTCTCATTTAGTCAATTGAAATAGGCTGAAATTAAATTTCCGGACCATTATTGGTCATTTTGGCCAATAAATTAGGAGCGAGAACATACTTTCTTTAAAAAAAAATTCACAATTTTTTTATCCCATTTTTATCCCCCTTAGTGCTAATTTACTTTTATTTATCCTGGTTGCTACTCCACCCTCTGCCGATCTGGGGAGAGCCGAAACTGGCTCCATGCTTCCTCCGAGACATGGGCAGTTAGCCAGCCGCTTCTTTTCACCTGACAGGGGAAGCTTCACTGGTAGGACATAGCGAGAACATACTTCTGACTGCTGTCAACGCCAGCCTCTGCAGCGAGGGATGGAGGCATGAATTCCTCAACGGCCCGACCTGTGCATTTCAGGTCGTGGCCTTTGATTGGCTGCTGATAGAGGTGCGGTTGGCACAAAATGACATCATCAGGATGTGTTCACACACAGAAGGAGGTACAGTAGCGTACGGGTCATAAAATGACTCATAGGTGCTGCCTCGTATGCAGAGGATACAAAAAGATACAGATCAACTGTGCAAACAAATGCTGTCCTGTGTGGGTTAGCTGATTGGGGCGGAGGTGCCTCCATTGGGCTGAGAACGCATGAGACACATCCCTATCCTGGCTGTGGGACGTCCCGACTGACCCAGGCAGGCACACACCCAGCCTGACAGGGCTCTTTTAAGGCTCGCAAAGAAGCGATTGTTTTTGAGTGAGGTCAAGAGGGTTGAGCAACTCTTAGAACTCTCTCTCTCTCACACGCACACACACACACACACACACACACACACACTTGATCGAAATCACTTAGAAAAATATACACTGTTTAGTTTGTGTACTCATGTTGGCACACGTACACACAGACACTCGTATAGGCTGCATAGACCGTATACGGACATAAACGCATAGAAAAGGAGAGCCTTGTCTTGTTCCCCCAGAGAGAGTGGAAAACATGAGCACAGGCAGCTGGGGAAGGGGTGGGCGGAGAGGAGAGGAGAGGAGAGGAGAGGAGAGGAGAGGAGAGGAGTGGAGGGGAGAGGAGGGGAGAGGAGAGGAGAGGAGAGGAGAGGAGAGGAGAGGAGAGGGGGGCATGAGAGGAGAGGAGGGGAGAGGAGAGGAGAGGGGGGCATGAGAGGAGAGGAGAGGAGTGGAGGGGAGAGGAGAGGAGAGGAGAGGAGTGGAAGGGAGAGGAGAGGAGAGGAGAGGAGAGGAGGGGAGAGGAGAGGAGAGAGGAGAGGAGAGGAGAGGGGGGCATGAGAGGAGAGGGGGGCATGAGAGGAGAGGAGAGGAGAGGAGAGGAGAGGAGAGGAGAGGAGTGGAGAGGAGAGGAGAGGAGAGGAGAGGAGAGGAGAGGAGAGGAGGAGAAGAGAGGAGAGGAGGCCAGTGGACATGATGAGTAGAAATCACACTCACTCAACGACAACGACAGAAGCAGACTATTCACCTCGGCCTGATGCGGCCACGGTCAAGTCCACTTCAGAGATCAGGATGGTGTGTGTGTGTGTGTGTGTGTGTGTGTGTGTGTGTGTGTGTGTGTGTGTGTGTGTGTGTGTGTGTGTGTGTGTGTGTGTGTGTGTGTGTGTGTGTGTGTGTGTGTGTGTGTGTGTGTGTGTGTGTGTGTGTGTGTGTGTGTGTGTGTGTGAATGAATGGGTGAGTGTATGAGAGAGAGTGTGATCTTAAGGGGACCAGTCAAGTCCACTTCCAGGGAGCAGGATGATATGTGTGTGTGGGTGTGTGCATGAGTGGGTGAGTGTATGAGTGGGTGAGTGTATGAGAGAGAGAGAGAGAGAGAGAGAGAGAGAGAGAGAGTGTGTGATCTTAAGGGGACCAGCTTTAAGAGCAACGGGCCTCAAGCAGCTATTTAGTTACTCAAGTACGTCTTTAGCTTTTGTCCTGGAATGAAAGGAGTGCCAAGTGGAATGCCTGCCTGTGCTGTACAGTATGTGTGACTTTGTACAGCAGCACACACGTATTCAGAAATGACAACACTAAGTGTAAAAAGGCACAGTATGGGGAAAAGCAGACACCCATGACATGCTGTACAATGACACTTGACTTGATGGCCGATGACAAGAAATCCTGGTCCCTATAGGTATTTCACCTTTGCTAAAAGAATGTCAGCTTTGAGGAAGCTGGAGCCCTCCTAGTTCTCTCTAAGCCTTTGTTCACACTAGAGCCCGACCGATATATCGGTTCGCCGATATTATCGGCCGATATTGGCCGATTACCGATATATCGTATCGGCCGATATGGTGTGTTTTTGTATTTCTAGTTATTTATAATTATTAAATTCCCAGTTCAGTTTACTGTTTCATTGCATTGAGTTTATTAATAAGCTGTAAAATATCCTGCCTACATTACATATTTCAATTCATGTCAACTTATATCTTTGTCAAGTGTTTGATATTTGAGGGTTGCTGAAGTGGTGCCTCCTCTGGTCGTTCGGGGCGCCTGTTCGGAGGGAGGGGAACTCGTTGGAATAGCGTGATCCTCCCACGTGCTATGTCCTACTGGTGAAGCTTCCCCTGTCAGGTGAAAAGAAGCGGCTGGCTAACTGCCCATGCATGTGGAAGCATGGAGCCAGTTTTCGGCTCTCCCCAGATCGGCAGAGGGTGGAGCAGCAACCAGGGTAAATAAATAAAAAATTAGCACTAACGGGGGATACAAATTTGATAAAAAAAGAAAGAAAAAAAAATATCGGCCGATATTATCGGTATCGGAATTTTTTTACTCCCTAATATCGGTATCGGCATCGGCCTCAAAAATCCAGTATCGGTCGGGCTCTAGTTCACACACCATACGCCAAAGCCACGCTCAAGCTGAGTTCACGCTTAACCGGTCACACTCTCTTTTCCTCAGCGCCTCACTCAGCACGCCTTGACCCCGCCCACAACTTCCATTGACTTCATGCCTGCCTGGCAGCTTCACGCTTCACACTTGGAAAATAGGACTGAATCCTGAAGGATCGCTTCAGCGTGGCTTGAGCAAAGGCACGCGCGCGGCTGGTGTGTGAACGGCCTCGCCTGTTAACAAGGACGGCGAAATGAAACTTGCGGGTTCAGCGTAGGTTGAGCATTGCTTCGGTGTATGGTGTGTGAACGTGGGCTAATTATGTTGAATGAAAGCAATTTCAGAATCAGTGTCTGACAAAAATGATTTATAAAGAGATAAGCCTGGCACGTACAGGATAGCAGGTTGTAAATCATAGCAATTTTATCAAATAAAATGATTGATTTATACGAAAGGAATTATGTTAAAATAAAATTAAAATGTGACAACTCCTAGCAATCAATCACCACAAAAATAATAATGGCAACAGTGATCAGTGATCGTCTACAAGAGATAGGTGATCATCAAGGACGTGCTCAGTGGTGGAGCCCAAAAAAGTCAAAGGTTTGGTTGGTATGCAGATCATTAGCAGCAAGCAGGCCAAGCAGGTTGGGGAGCTTGCGTATGTGAGCCTTTCATTGGAAGGCATGGACTCAATGACAGAGACAATGACAGTGACAGAGAGATACTTACCATCATGAACAGAAATGCATAGAGTACCACAGAGATGACATATTTATAGAGGTTAGCATTGCGCTGGGTTCCCTCATTTGGACGTCAATGGGTTTATACTGTATATATCTATTTATATACAGTCAATGATATCTATATATAATCAGAAAATGCTTTAAAAAATCATAAAAATTGTGTTCATTTGTGAAGATGATCTTGCTGCACACAAACGTCTCAGTTTCATAAAATGTTAAAACACAAACCTTATTTTATGCATCTAACAAAAATCCCCATACAAAAAACCTTTGACTTCGAGACAAGGGAACCAGGCGATGCTAACTTCCGGGTGTTAGGACTAATTGGGGGGGCACTAAGGGGGACGGTGGCGCAGTGGTAGCGGTCTCGCCTCACAGCAAGAAGGTCCTGGGTTTCGATTCCGGCCTGGGACACTGTTGACACTGGGGGTATCGTCTCCCCCAATGCCTTTGGTGCCTGGTGCCCAGGTGGGCTATCTCGTGGAAAGGGCCTTTCTGTGTGGAGTTTGCATGTTCTCCCCATGCTCCCCTGAGGTCCCCCTCCTCCATATACAGTATAACCCCCCACTAAAAAGCATGCAAGAGGAACATCATCATCTGACCAGCGGCGGTTGGAAGAAGTTGGTCCCCGCCGGGCGCTCCACTGCAGCTGCCCACCGCCCCCGGCCTGACCATGGTGGAGGACGAGCCAACATGGATCAAACGCAGAAAATCAATTTCATGGCGGCTCTGCATATGTGTCTGTGACTAATAAAGACAGGCTTGTCCGTCCAATCTAACATCTAAAATATTATTCCTACAGCACTCTATTTACAAGACATTTTGCATGTTATCTAAACCCTGCTACGGTACAAGCAGGGGGAAAGCAGAAAGGAATGAGGATGGCTGAATGTGATATTTCATTGGATCCTGGAGGGGAATTCTTCTCCTGCTTGAGTCAGAGCAGCTGATAGGGTTTCAGTGACAAGCTGACAATTCCCCAGGGTGGATACTTGACGACAATGGGCTTGAACCCAGGGCATTAAGTTGAACTCTTTCTTAGCAGTAGGCCTCTACTGCGAAATGGCAGAAGCCAGGTCAGGTGGATGTGGAAGTAGCTAGATGGCATTCATGATTTAGGCGCCATATGATTTTTTTCTGCAAAACGGGAAAAAACGGATGGAATCATGGAATTTGGTAATAAAAATGGAATCAACTGTAAAACATGGAATATTGCAGATTTTACATAATTTGGCTGAAATTGATCCAAGTAGGCCTAATTATCAAAATCAAAAGTAGACTTAGGTTAGCATTGCGCTGGGTTCCCTCATCAGTGTGTAGTAACCTAAATTATTTCATAATTGTAAAATAGGCCTAGGGAAATGATTGCATATTCGATTGGGGTGTTTTGAGAGGGGGTTCGGTCTTGCGTGGGACCCTTACATCACCTCACTCACAACTTGATTTTCATATATTATATATATATATATATATATATATATATATATATATATATATATATATATATATATATATATATATATATATATCCTAACCCCTAAATTAAAATTAAAATGGAAAAAACAAAATTTGGGAAAAATAAAACAGAATTTGGGGTAAAAAGAAATTACAGAATTTGGAAAAAAAATTAAACAGATTTCATATGGCTCTACATTCATGTGACTAGAAGACAGAGTAGGGAAAGGTAAAAAAAAAAATATATATATATATCACTGAAGAGCCATTTGATTCGAGTTCATGCCGCCCCAATAAAACAATTAACTGTCTT
The DNA here is from genome assembly GCF_964638095.1 of Poromitra crassiceps. Taxonomy (NCBI): domain Eukaryota; kingdom Metazoa; phylum Chordata; class Actinopteri; order Beryciformes; family Melamphaidae; genus Poromitra; species Poromitra crassiceps. Next base: position 6,566,239 of record NC_139649.1, read on the forward strand.
CTCTTCAGTGGGGAATAGTGACAGAAGGAGGCCTGGAGCGATGAAAGCTGGCCTGGCAAGATGCTAAATAAAGACAGAAGTGGCACTGAGGACACAGATCAAGCTGAACATTTCAGTCTTGCATCATGTCGTCTTGTCTGTTATTATCTTCTGTCTGACTGGATGTTCGGTGGAAATGACAAAGAGGTTCCTGGTTCACAATGCCGCGGGAGCAAACCAGGAAGCGTGCGGCACGTTCCCACACTAAACATCTGGTGTAAGCAGTTTCCAGAGAAAAGGACAGGACAGGTTTGACCTTGTAAATAATAATTAAATGTTCCATCTGTCGCACGCAAATATTTGAAGAACTGCGTCTCTGCCACACAGTCCACGTGCCTCGATGATGTCGAGTATGATTTACTGGAAGTGCTGGGAATAAATGACAACGCATAACATACACAATTTTGCTGGACATAAATATGCAAGTGGCTGGTAGATTTGCCTCACTCACCAGCAAAAAAACAAACAAACAAACAAAAACAATGGTAATCTATTGAGTGGCTGGTAACATTTTAAAATTCACTAGCCATTTGGCTATGGACAAAACAGTTAATTTTGCACTCTGAGGGTATTACCACCAAAAAGGTGAGCGTTGCATGACAGCAAACAGTGGATATCCATCTGGATTCTGAACAGATCCTCAGGCCTCTCAGCAAGGTACCAAATGCACAGCTCAGCATTGTTGCTGGATCTTTTGAGATGTGTTCAAGAGCATTCCCCCCCTGTCCTATACGCTTCAGTTGTGATCACCGAGCCTTTCGCTCCTTCCTCCTTCTGTTAAGAACTTTCGGTGCTTTTGACGGTGCCTTCAGCTGCTTTCTGTGCTTTTGACGGTGCCTTCACAGGACGAGAAGGACAGAGAGCAAGAGAGAGACTCAGACGTCCAACAGAGGCCTCACAACAAGCTGGGCCCATAAAATCAGTAGGCTAGCAATTAGACCTGAGCAAACACACTCCACAGCACTATAATGAACCTGAACAAGCACAGCCAGGCCTGCAGGCTTATTATTATACCTCAAACTAATAACCTGCTTTGTGTCTGTGTGTCTGTGTGTGTGTGTGTGTGTGTGTGTGTGTGTGTGTGTGTGTGTGTGTGTGTGTGTGTGTGTGTGTGTGTGTGTGTGTGTGTGTGTGTGTGTGTGTAAACAGGTGCATCATGAAACTGAGCTTTATGATCGCTGAAAGAAAACGCAATCCTTCCACAGCGATTGCTTATTGTGACGTCTTAATTTAATGGCATCATGGAAAAAGGTTGTTGCAGAGCAGGGATGGGCTACGTTCAAGATCCAAGGTTCAACATTCATTTTAATAGTCATATGAGTCATCGTATTACAAACGAGCAATGGGGGGGTGGGGGGGTGGGGTGTTAGGATAGCAGTGTCCGTGGGATAATGTCCATGTAAAATGTCCAGTAAGTCCTTTAATGGGGGGTGCGGGGTAGGATACTGTAACCCCATCACTCAATTATCCAATGATAGCTACTAATTTGATAAAAAGAACAAAATATATAGGCTACTGTTCATCAAAGCTTATTATACCAACATTTCTAGTTTTCATATTCAAATGCATTTAGTAAGTGTTGGGCTACCGAAAAATAAATGCTACCTTATCTGTAAAGGGGAGACTTGTGGGTACCCATAACGCATTCTCATTCAGATATCTAGAGGTGAGAGGTCAAGGGACCCCTTTGGAAATGGCCATGTCCCAGTTTCCCTCATCAAAATGTAGGCTAACTTTGGAGCGTTGTTTAGCCCCCTTCCTGACAAGCTGGCATGACATGGTTGGTAGCAGCTGCACGCTTTTAGGTCAATAGCCTACCAGAAACTTTGCTCTGTCTTTCAAAGTCAGTCCGCTACAGCCATTTGATTTATATCACATGAGATCATGAGATCATGAGATCATGAGATCAGGAGAGTAACAGGAGAACTGAGTCCTGACTCGAGGGCTGCCCTGACTGATTCCTGTTCCAGACTGTGATGATCTACAATGTGTCCATGTTCACAATCACATGAATGTTGCTGTTCTTTAACTACAAAGTGGACACTTTAGCCTACTGGAATATATTAGCTACTTTCCACAATGATAAAGCTCTGAGTCTGCATACATACATCCTGTAATAACATGATTGGAGGGGTAAACTTTGATTCCAACCAACCATGATTTTCACTTTCACACTCAACTTTGACAGACAAATTCATGCAAACGTCGTCTTTACTTTGCTGAGGAAATGAAATGCTGGAAAACCCTCTGTTTGATCACACAGTCCACTATTGTGGCACCATGGCAAGCACCATTACTACCGTACATTAACACCGTCTCTCGTGCACAAGTGCACACATGCACACACACACACACACACACACGCGCGCGCACGCCGCACGCACACACAAACACACGCGCACACACACACACACACACACACACACACACACACACTAATAACCTTGGACAAAGCAGCCTTTAATGAATTTCAGCAGGCTTGAAGGAATCAAAGCCTTCCTTTCTTTCACTAACCAAGGTTAATGTCTAACCCCCCCCCCCCCCCCCCCCCCCCCCCAACGGTACCCTAAACACACACACACACACACACACACACACACACTACGTTAAGAGGAAGACACACCCGCTATATCAGTGCACAGCAGCTAGCGCACACACTGACACACACACAAGCACGCAGACACACACACACACACCCACCATGTCAACACAGACAGCATGGCATACACACTCAACAGATACAGGCAGGAAACCATGAAATTGTGAGCTGTGTGGTGTACACACACACCACAAACCCACAGACCCCCTCCCCCACACACACACACCACACCCACACACATACACCCTCAACCCCCCCCCCCACACACACACACACACACACAATGTCAACACAGACAGCATGGCATACACACTCAACAGATACAGGCAGGAAACCATGAAATTGCGAGCTGTGTGGTGTACACACACACCACACCCACAGACCCCCCCCCCCCCCCCACACACACACACACACACACACTTAAATCAGGTAAATTAAGGACAGACAGGTAGAGAAAAGTGTGAGAGGCTTGAAAAACAATGAGTACAGAGTAGACGGGTTCAAGGTCAGGGTCAGATGGAGGGCTGTTGTTGTCATGCGTTTACTTACATAATATACACATGTACTTTGCATGTGGAACCTGCCTAGTAACACTGTTATTATAATAATATATACTGTAGGATGCCAACTACAGTACTGCTGTGGTAACACTCTCGCACATATAGGGCTGGGTGATATAGCCAAAATATGTATCAATGTCAAATATGTCTGAGTGGCAGGCTGCCCTGCTGCCTCGCTCGCTGTTTGGTAGCACGCTTTGAGCTAGTGTTAATTTGGTCTATTTTTCGTCTAACTATGACGAAAAATCTTAGTCGACTACCTTTTTCCCCAAGACCTGCAGTGCAAACCCGCTGCCCAGGAGTAACTGTTACATAATAGACTTTAAACAGGAGTCTGCAGCAAGCCTGGAGCTGTTTTACGTTGCTTCTCAGATGGGACATGGGAGATGGTTGCTCTTCTCTGCTTCCTGGTTCTGTTGGACAGTCGTGGTCGCTTGCTTCTGTACCACTCGTCTAGACGTGCTCTAAGTGAGCAAGACAACCATCCATCACATGACGGTGAAAACATGGATTGACCTGATATCATTCACGTTAATGGCAGTGCGGGGGAAGCGTTGTCTCATATATGACGTAAAAACACGTCAATGGCGGAGAATGAGTTAATATATGTTTGGATGGAAACTTTAGGATGTGTCTGTTTGATTGGCTGTTTGAGTGTCACTCGTAGCACGCTCCATTATCAAGGGACATATCGATATATATTGAATTCTTATTGTATTGATGAAGTGTTTATCACCGATAGATATAGCTATTGATTCATGGCGTAGCCCTACTCGCACACACACAAACCTCAGTAACAATCCTTCTGGAGCGACGAGCTTTTGTACGTGCTGAGTGTGGAATGCTCTGCCTGAAGGATCCACCGGACCCTTTGGCAATGCTTCAAACCTGCTATACCTGCAGACAGCACGGAATGAAACCCGCCACTCTGTGTGTGTGTGTGTGTGTGTGTGTGTGTGTGTGTGTGTCTGTGTGTGTGTGTGTGTGTGTGTGTGTGTGTGTGTGTGCGGGTGTGGGTGTGTACCCTTTCCCTGTGTGTGCACTGTGCATT
>NC_139649.1:6572987-6582987 GCF_964638095.1 Poromitra crassiceps
TCTGTGGTGTGGTTTGTATCAGTTTTGGGGTCCTTGAAGTGAAAAGGAACCACTGGCCCAGACTAGGCTCTCTGTCTTTATGAAGGAAAGTCATAGTGTAGCCATAATAACAATATTAGGGGGGGTGTGGTAACTCAAGTGAGTTAATAATGTCACCTATGTCACTAAATATTACTATAGTGAGTTATAGTTTCCCTGTGATAGTATGGTTCCCTTTATAGGATTATAGACATGTAGGCTAGTAGCTACCAAAGAAGTCACAGTCACAGTTTATAGCTACATTGTATTCACTACATCACTGAACCGTGGAAACTGGGACTATTTTGTCTCCTTTTGGCGGCTGTAGACTAACGTTACCACCACTACAGTACACACACACTTCCTTTAGGCATTTTATCAAGCACAGAAAGTGTCTTTCCGCCGGCGGCACAGCGGAGATAGAGTTGGACCTGCTATATAGAACTTATAGTGAAACATGGCTCTTATTACATAACGACAACACAGCGAGAGAGAGAGAAGTCGACATGTGTCGGGCTCACACTACACACTGGTGCTCCCATCGTTTCCACGCAGGTCAGTTAGTCCACTGCTCCTCATGACATGTCAACCGAGCTTTCTAAATCATTATAAAGGTCGGTTGTTGGAAAATATTCGCAAAGTTAGCCCGGTGACTTTTGCACACACTGCCCTGCTGCAACAAGGCTGTCTGTCGCTGCCTGCTGTCACACCGACCGAGCACAAGTTTTTCTCCGAAAAAGAAAGTCAGACTTACCGCTTCCGGGGAGTTGAAACAAAGTGTCTCTTTGTTTTGTTGCGAGATCGTGCGCGGCTTTTGTTTGAAACCACGGTTCCCACACGGCGTCTGTCTCTGGTACTTCAAATCTTTAGTTTGGAGGAAGTATTCAAGTAACGTGTCTCTATGCTATGTCTATCTCTCTCTCTCTCTCTCTCTCTCTCGGCTGTCTGACTCCACTGACTGCGGCTCTATGACAGCGCGACGCGGAGGAGGGAATGTGTGACGTCGACCAGGTGAATTCCCAGAGAGAGAGAGAGAGGGAGAGAGAGAGACCATGAACATGGTGGAACGGAGGTTTATTGTTATGCTAATTGTTATTTATTTTGATTGTCTTTATGTCATTGTATCTATAGGCTTTGGCAAGACTAAAAGCAATTAGAATTCAATTCAATCGAGAGGAGACACACACACACTGACACACACACACACACACACACACACACACACACACACACGCACACACATGCACTGAGACACGCACGCACGCACACACACACACACACACACACACACACACACACACACACACACACACACACACACACACACACCGAGACACACCCACACACACACGCACTGAGACACACCCACACACCCACACACACACACACACACACACACACACACACACACACACACACACACACACACACACACACACACAAGGGGGCATGACGTCGTTTTGGAGAGTGGATACTGGTTAATCCAGAAAGGCAGTTTCTAGGATTACAGCTGTGGTGTCAATAAAGTGTTGTTTCATGATGTCAGATCCTGGGTCTGTCCAGGATTCTCTTACTGCACTAACAGACAGTCCTAAAACATTGTGTGTTGGTTCTGTTCTGCCTGCATGCAATAGGCCTATAGGCTGCGGTGCACTTTGCCTGATATCAGGGAACACATCAAAGTTAAAATGCAAAACAAGGAAGTGACTGTGAGGCTCAGCAGCACTGAGTGTTAATTGTACTCCACAATGTTTCTTTCCAGGGAAACGTGGACTTGGCGGGAGGCTCCGGCTCAGCCAACCAGGATATCAAGTGTACGTACACACACACACACACACACACACACACACACACACACACACACACACACACACACCCCTCTCTCTCCCTCAGACACACACACATGATAGACAGGTTTGGTGAGAACAGCCATGCGTGTGGTGTGGACACACTGGCCCTGCCCACAGTCCCTCCACACACTCCCAGTCCCTGGTGCTCCTTCCCCCTCCTCCCCTCACCCACGCAGGGCAGAGAGAGCTCCACGTGCTGCTGAGTCATCAGCACCCACCCTCCCTCCCTCCCTCTGAGGCTATAAGAGAGAATGCACCAGTAAATTTAGACAATCGGCCCGCTCCTATGGGGCTATTTATAGCTCTTAACACAGTACAATGACGTCATACACAATTGTAGATTTGGTGTGTGAATGCTGATAGACGTGAGTTGGACAAGAAAGGTTAAGGCTACTCATCGCCACAAACCATCACCTGATCACCACCATAAAGACCACGACTATAATGGCAAGCTTGAGAAGACAAAAGAGCTAGCTGCTAATAAGCCCCGCCACCCCACACACACACACACACATTCCAGAGAGTAGGCTAGTCTCATTAGTCAATTATCATTTGGAAGGTTCCCGGTTCGAGGCTGGCTCCTCCCGGTAGTGTGTCGAAGTGTCCTTTGAGCAAGACACTGAACCCCTAACTGCTGCCGACGAGAGGTTAGCACCTTGCACGGCTGTAGATGCCGTCGGTGTGTGAATGGGTGAATGTGAGGTATTCATGTAGAGCGCTTTGGGTAGTCGATACTATATAAAACTATATAAACTATATAAGACTATATAAAATGTGCTCTATAAATACAGTCAATTTACCATGACTTATCATTTATCTTTTACAAGTAGGCCTACAGTAGCCTGGGTAAACCCATCCCCCACGTGACCTGCTCTCAGACCTGTTCTCGGTCACTAGTGACTGGGAACTGAGAGAGCAGGTCACGTGGGGGCTGGGTTTACCTAGGCTAGGCCTACAGGACGACAGAGGACTAACTCTTGTCAGAGGACTTACCTTGGTGCTGTTGATGCAGGAAATGACAGCCCAGAGGCCACTGACTTGTGATCAAAAGGTTGAATTGGATGTTCTGTCCATTAAAGGGATACACCACTTTTTTGGAAGTTTAGCTCATTTGCCACATCCCCCCCACATAACCAAGATACACCATGCCTTACCGGCACTGCCCACTCAGTTTACAGGGAGCTACAGTCATGAAGTTAGTAATTATCGCCATAGAATGGAGGCTAATGGTACAGCTGTTAAAAATCTGCCAAAACGCACATCTCATGGCGCCAAAATACATGTTGTGCTTCGGGTACTCACCACACGATGAAATGTTAATCCAAAATGCACGTAATCTGTCTTTTTGGAAGGAAAAGAGGTCGGCGGCCATGTTTGGAAAGTAGTACCGGCTACCTCTTTTCCTTCCAAAAAGACAGATTATGTGCATTTCTGATTAACATTTCATCGTGTGGTGAGTACCCGAAGTACAACATGTATTTTGGCGCCATGAGATGTGTGTTTTGGCAGATTTTTAACAGCTGTACCATTAGCCTCCATTCTATGGCGATAATTACTAACTTCATGACTGTAGCTCACTGTAAACTGAGTGGACAGTGCCGGTAAGGCATGGTGTATCTTGGTTATGTGGGGGGGATGTGGCAAATGAGCTAAACTTCCAAAAAAGTGGTGTATCCCAGACATGTCCTCGATCAAGACACAGACACCGAACCCTTACTTGCTGCTCAGTCAATGTGCATCGCTCTGAATCTGAGCGTCAGCTGAACTCTACACTGTAATATGTAATAGTGTCCTCAGGCCACAGAGTAGAAGTTAATAGGAGTAAGATGCCCCCACTGAAAATAATCTGATTATTTTGCTTGTTAAATATATATATTTGTAGACATTTAGTGTACATAGTCATGAGAAACAGCACGTTTAAATCACATTCAAGTCACATTTAAATGACAAAGAACAGCTTTGATGACGTAATTGAAAGTAAAAACGGGCGACTCTCATCACTGCCTTCGTTCCATCATTTTCAAAACGATGGTCCAAGGGGGCCACAGCAGTTATTGGTCAAATCAAGGTGACATACTTGTTCCTGATTGGTCCAGAGGGGGGGTCGGCATGAGCGGCTTTAGCTCAGGAGGTAGAGCGGGTCGGCCAATGACGCAAGGGTTGGCGGTTCGATCCCCGCTCCCTCCCAGCTGCTGTCGTTGTGTCCTTGGGCAAGACACTTAACCCTCCTTGCTCCCGATGGTGTGTAGGCACCCTGCGTGGCGGGGTGTATGAATGGGTGAATGTAGACTACCTACTGATTGTGAAGCGCTTTGGATAAAAGCGCTATATAAATGCAGGCCATTTACCATATCATTTGTGAGGGACAACATCTTCATTGTTACCTTGTTTATTAAACATACTTTGTACTTAGGTAGCCTGACTGTATGGCCCCAAACATCACACACATATTCAAATCCACTGCCAATCCAGCCAATCATGAGTTCTTTATCTGTCATCACTTCCTGTCTACGGCCAGACAGACCGCTGCGTAATATGAGCCGGGCCAGATAAGTTAATTAGTTATATCAAAGAGTTCCACGGAGCCACAACAAACCAACTAAGACGGCAGCAGAGCGCGACCAGGAAAGCAGTGACCGGCATGAATAATGAAAGATAAAGAAACAGCACAAAACATTTTGGCCTATTTCTTTTTCGACGGCTGCAATATTAATGAGCGCGGGGTGAACAGAGCGGGCCCGATGTGAGAACTTCCTCAAGAACAAACACAACTTCTTTGCCTTTAATGAAGTGGCCAGCATGGGTCCCCTGAAAACCTCAAGACTGCCATCTGCTTTGATCATTACCAATTACAAGACTACTGAGTGTGCAAAGATCATAAAGAATGAAGATAAGAAGAGACATAAAGGGAACACTGGAAACATTGGAGGAGCAACTTGGGGAGGACATCGTCACCAAGTTTTGCGGATACCAGCCGCAGAGATCAAGATTACAAGATCATCTCCAAACAGAGGAGTAAAGATGGAGGCATGGCACGTCAGATAGAAAATAGGCAGAACGGAAAATTGGGGTCGCTCTAGTTACGCGATCCCTGGAGCGTCAATGACCCAATACTAAGTTAGCAGCAACGAAGAGAGGCGCAGGAGCAGAACGGAGAGAGGCGCTGAAAGCCGGGAAAGCTGTTTCATTGTTTCCTTCAAGTAGTCTACCCGAAAGTTAAAGACACCTTGGTCTACTTTATTCATCTCGATGTACCTGCTCACTCAATCACACACACACACACACACACACACACACACACACACACACACACACACATACGCGCACGCACGCACGTGCATGCACACGCACGCACGCACACGCACACACACACACACACACACACGCACGCGCACACGCACACACACACACACACAGAATCTCCATCAGTAGCCAGGGAAAAGGGAACCAGAGATGGAGGGAGTGATTAGGTCAGCAGACTCCAATCAATAGCCTTCATTTTCTGTAGGCTCTGCAAAAGGTGAGAGAAGGACTTTCTAAAAATAGTGAAGGACAACCCCTCCTTATCCATCCTCGGAAACTTTCCCGTGCACACACCCAGGAGAGGAGACCAAGAACAAGTCACACAAACTGAGCAGAGTGTGTGACCTTACTGCACGGCCAAAACACCAATCAGTGCAGACGATAATGTTCACAATTTATAAAACACAGAGAAAGTGTCAGGAACTCAGCGGATGGAGGAGGCAAAGACAAAGAGAATGAGGTGAGATTTAATTGGGAAAAAAAAGTGATAAATGTTTTAATTACAATGAAAGGTCATTCTTCCCTGGCTGAGTAGACTACATTGATAAGGAGTCAGTATCCACCATGGTTAGTCGCTTTCCATGCTGTCATCTCAAATCATGTTCCGTTTGGATACGGTGGACAGGAAACACCTGACCAGATACCGTGGACAGGAAACACTTGACCAGATACCGTGGACAGGAAACACTTGACCAAACTTTGGGGTCACGTCGGGTTATTTGAGCAGGAAGCGTGTCACCTGATTTTTGCTTTTGTGAAATGTGCCAATCCACGAGTGCATAAATGTAGAAGTAACACTATGTATGAGGGATAAATACACCATGAAATAAGTGGCTGGTACACATTCTTTGTTTCAGAACAACATGTACCAGTACCAGAGAGCTGTTGGTGTTCAGGCTGTCTGTTATCTGCTCTGGTGGCTGGGACCATATTTAAAAACATGGGGGGGAAACGTGGGCAAAACACTTCTGGATGTGATCTGGATGTGATCTGGACGTTTTAGATCACAGCTTGAGAGGAAAGTCACTTTGACTCTGGCTAAAAGAGGAAAGGAAGATGCTGCTGCTTTTAGAGATACTGTAGCCACCGGTCTCTAACCACTGTTTTAGCTTCATGTAGGGGTGGAATCAGCCCTGTTAGTGGCCAGAAAACGGCTCTGCTTCACCTCAAGGCCATTTGAATGAACAATGAAGAAACTGTAGTATCCTGCAGTAATAATAGCCTATAGAGAGGCAAAGTGAACGTCACTTCCTGCTTCAGCACTGTACCAGAGATTTTCTTCCACAATTTATTTTCCCATAGACGTTTCGTAAAATGCTTATAAAAATAGTTGTACTTGTTCAAACCAAACGGTTCAGCTATATTTAGAATCGGGAGAGACCATAGAACATTTAACTCAGAACAAAACTTAAGAAAACAACATCAAATAAATGTTTTCTTTAAACCCACATTTTTTTACGTTTTGGTCTGAGTGAAATGTTATGCGATCTCTCCCGTTTCTAAATATATCCGAACCGTTTGGGTTTGAACAAGTAAAACTATTTTTATAAGCATTTTAGGAAATGTCTATGGGAAAATAAATGGCGGATGAAAATCTGTGGTACAGTGCTGAAGCAGGAAGTGACGTTCCACTTTGGCTCTCTATTGCTTGTCTAAGTACCCCGCCTTTAAGTTGAAAGATGAAAAACCATGATAGCATAGAAGAGGCAGCAGCTAGGAGGACAGCACCAGGCAAAGCAGTGGGAGCTGAAGAGAGGGAGAGGGAGAGAGAAAAGGAGACAGGTGGAGAAAGACAGATTTACTCTGTGGCATCATGTCACCTGATGAACGGACCGTTTCTCTCCTCTTTCGAGGTTGTTTTTTCATCCCTCCCTCCCTCTCTCTGTTCCTGTCATTACTCACACAGATGTTTACCCTGGCTGGCAGTGGCACCACTGGCATGGCAGAACCAGCCATCAGGACAGGAAGTGTCTCTGGGTACCCTGCCCTGACCACTGCAGCCAGACTGCCAGGGCCTAGTCAGGCACGATCATGTAAGCTGCATTCACTCAGTAGACATGGAACCAATTGGCCCCCGTGAAATCTGATCCACCCCAAAATCCTCAAGGTTCTGCCGTCTGTGGTCGACAACATTACTGTCTTTCAGAGGCTGTAGAGTGAAGATACTGGCATCATCTACGGCAGCGGTGTCCAAACTTTTTTGAATTAGATCATGTGAAAATCCCGGGGGGCCAGCTGCTTCTCGCTTCATATGTTATAAAAAAAAGAAAAATCACATACAATTGTACTTTGTTTACCATCTGAAAACATTAGATCTGCCTGTGTTGTTCCTACTTGGTGCTTGTCTACAAACTGTATACTGTCATCGTTAGGTGAAGGGAAAAAATGCAAATTGCACTTGCTTGATTAACCAATACTGTGTGGAGGGCCACATATAGTCTATTTTGAGAGACAAGCCGAGGGCCACTTAAAATCTGTCCGCGGGCCGCAATTGGCCCCAGGGCCGGACTTTGGACATATCTGATAAAGGCATCCATTGCTACCAACCATGTCATGCTAGCTGGTTGGGAAGGAGATAACGCTCTAAATTTAGACTACATTTTGTTGAGGGAAAACCTGCAGAACCCAGTGCCACCCTTGCTTGAGTGTGCCAGCCCCACCTGGGCCACCCCAGTCAAAATGGCCTGGACGTGCATTGTCAAGATCTGTTTGCAATGATGTGCTGCTGCCCCCTGTTGGACATAAGAGGCATAGAACAATACAGTGTTTACCAATACCTCTAAATAAGGGCATAAAAAGTACATATATATTTATTTCAGGGTCATCTTCGTGGTTATCACTTATCTTTTATCTTTCAAATCCAGTAAAAAGTTCCTGTGAAAGAAAAAGCAGCTTGGTGCATTTTGTCGCCTGGGATAGTCCTAGTGTGGAAACGGATAAGAGTGAACTTTTCCAAAGAGTTTATTTTGGTATGTATCTATATACATAAACATTTACAATGCACTTTATGCAAGAGGTACAATCCATAATAACACTATAGGTATGCCCTATAATAACCACAGGGAAAAACACAAACAAAACAGTAGGCTACTTGATGAAAAGAAAGACAGTTTGCTTTTGAAATGGTGCAGTTTAAAGGTGTGAGTGTATAGCTGCTTTCTGAATAGAGCAAATTGTTCTCAGGTAGGTTATTTAGGAGAAATGACTGATGTCTGATGATCATTCGAGGAGTGACACACCTTTGACATCCATGTGTTACTGTTGAGGAGAGAAGTGGCTCACAACACTGGAAGGTTATTATAGGTCGTTTGACACTGGCTTTTTTCAGCAGTAACGCCATGATGTCCAAGTGGTTAAGGTACAGTTCCACATGGCAGTATATATACAGCATGAAAAAGGCATTCATAAACATGGCACAATAGTATATTCTTATCAGACTGTAACTGGACATAGTATGCTCTCACTGTTCCAAATATTATAAGGTTAAAGGCTATAAGAGTAGATAGCAAGAAAATGGTATCACGGTCTCTTCTGGAGACATGACAGTGGTACAGTACTGTGATGGCATTAAAAACCAAGGAGGAGTACAGTTTCATATCAGGCACATTCATCTCTACAATTGCAAAATTGCACTGCATTCAGTCGGAAGAAACAAATGTAGAAAATGTATGACAAATTTGGAAACGTTTGGAAAAGCCACAGATTCAAATACAAACTATTTTTTGAAACTGTTCATCGTTATAGAAATACTGTTTAGTCAATTGGCATGCCGAGGGTTGCTCCGGTACAAGAGTAACATTGTGGAAAAACTGCACAAGAAATATAATGTACACACACTGTGATGATTAAAATGACCTCTTCCTCAAAAGAATTGTGTGACATCATTTCTGTACAAATAAACCATATAATTCACTTGGATATCTGCATTGTATACTTCACAATATATATTCAAAATACCAAATATCTCTTAGATATTCTAAAATGGTGGCAATTGTTTGTTTTTCCCTTATACTAGCTGTAAATACTAATATGGAGCAAAGTTTGTTTTGAATATTTCAAAATGGAGTTAAATGCATCACAGGACACAGATTGAAGATGCGTCACGTACAAACATGAAGGATGCTGCCGGATCAAAAGAGCAGGGCATCTTTGATAGCAGTTGCATAAATACAGCAAACCTTGACATGTAAAACAAAATATTGCCAGATGGCCCATGATGTGAAAAGGTGGACCTATCTCAGGCTCCTGCAGTGTGCAGCTTATCCAAGCTGTTGCTGTACACAGTAAAGGCTCCTGTGATGATCTGAACAAGAGCTATCGTGTGTTGGATGACACTCCCAAGAGGTTTCCACTTTCCACTCTCTTCTCCACAGTTGCATCTCAGGAGGACTCATCATTCCACCATACTGTGTTCTTACCACTAGATGGCAGGCTTGCCAAAGATCCCCAGGTAATGTGATTCTCTGCAACAGGCCAGACATAATGTATCCTTACTGATGTTCTGAATTCCGGTGCAGCAGGTAGCTATGTTGTACTCCATGGAGGAAAGGGCTTTGAGTTCAAGCAGTCACGGGCAGCAGGGCGTGTGCATTTAAATGGGTAGATGCTATAAAACAGTAGCCTCCTCCATGGCATTGACCCATCTGAAAAACAAGGAGAAACATGAATCACATTGGGCGCATCTAAAGCACATACAAATGACTTTCTGTTACAATGCAGCCTTGAATGGGAGCTCTATACCCTTTATAGAGCGACAATTAGTCGTGTGACGAATCCCTACGAGTTTCAAATTGGTTTGTGTGAGGAAAGAAAACTTCCTGAAGTATCCT
>NC_139649.1:6587987-6610487 GCF_964638095.1 Poromitra crassiceps
TATTTATAGATAGCCTACTGAGTTTACAAGATGGCCACCACTGTCGTGTATTGAGAGTATTATTGTTGTTGATTAACAGGCGCTGTTGAGCATTATACAGAACTGTTGAGACCTGTATTCATCCACTGTCCACTATTGCTCCATACAGGTATGTTGGGTTTTTGTATTATTTATTATTTATTTATTTTCATTTATTTCGTGTACATAATGTTCTATGGTTTTTGTATCATTTATTTGAATGGGCTGGTCAGAGGGCCCAGGTCTGAGAGGCACGGTTCGCTACTGCGTATAACAGAGATAAGTTGGATATGAGAGAATATTCCAATATCCCAATCTTAGACGCAATCCCAATGTAACGTAATATAATTTAATCTCAAACGCTCTCATATCCAATTTATAGTCACTCCTATCCTCCGCATGAGACTCAGCCTTCATTGTTCATTCTGAGTCTCGAAGTAGCACCCCAATATGGCGTTGCAGGCTCTGCTAAAATGGCCTTACATTTTCAATATAACGTAGCAATCACAATAAAACAGTACATACTTTCCGCACAAGGTTGTCATCTGAAAAGTATACTAGTCGGTGTTCCCAAATATTGCGTAGATTCCAATTAGGCTTGGGAATCAATCCCAGAATGCGATGCGCAATCACAGATTGCACATTGCATTCTGAGATTGTTTTCCGCCATATTGGCTGATTTACAACCGTAATTCATTCATAATATTGGCTAGACGAGGACGCTACCAGCTGGCATTCTGCCCTGTGTTCAAGCTCCACCCCCTCTCCACCGCGAGCGAGACCCATTATTGCAGCCTTTCACACAACTCGGCCGCCCCACCCACCTAAAAAAGGAAGCGAACGCAAAAAAACACACCAGAGCAGACGCTGCGTGACACCAACTAAAATGGAAACAGTGGGTGGGTTTCAGAAACTTGACGTCACATTCCCAAGCCCTTGTAAACATATCCTGCGTAAACCCCGCCTCCACGTGACCTCTATGTACTATCAGTCACGTTATACAGGCATAGTCTGTGATGTCACGTTGAAGGCTAGGTTCACCCAGGCTATAGACCTTATTTGATTGACGTCACTCACGTACGGGCACGCCCACTGCCGCCATATTGTTGACATAGCGCTGCAGCTATAGCCCTTTTCCCACATGCGCGTTGTACCGCAAAATGACCGGAACGTGGTGTAATGCCTGCATGTGGGAAAGGCGCCGTGCCGGTATAAGCGTGACCCCGTCGTCCCCGACATTTCACCAGTTTCGATCCAGTCAGAAGAGCGGTATGCTCTTAAGGGGACGCAAGTGGAAACGGGTCCAGTCATTTTCCGTGACAGCGGTCCTTCAATCATGGGCGAAGTGTAGCCTACACACGTTGCTTAATGTTCCAGCGGGCATAATCTAATCATTCGCGCACATTAAAGCAAACTGGCGAAATGATATTGTGATAGCCTAATAAGAGCAGTAGGCTATGTCAGCTTGCTGATTTCCGAAGGCAAGCCGGACACATCAAACGAAGCCAGTCTGTAAAAAGTGCTTCAACGCGACGCAGGTGAACGGATAAACATCGAACCAGCAACTATTTCTCTCAGACACGGATCCCAACTTCTTCAAAGTGCATCATCTAATCATTCGCGCACATCAAAGCAAACTACTTCCACACATTTTGCTTCATGCATTTGCTTTCTCTACATACATAGGCTACAAGCGTTGGGCAGCTTGCCTTGCAAGCCTCTGCCATTCTCGCTTTGTCTGTCCTGTGTCAGGCTGCTGCAAAGTACGGAGGACTGAGTGAAGTTTTGCCGACCCCCCAAATAAGCTCCCCCCGTCCCCCAACATACCGGCTATTTGACGACTAGATTCCCATATGCGCGCGCTAAGGTGTGAAGGGAAATTCAGGGAAATGTCCGATATTGACTTACAGGTAATTTTCCGGTACGCATGTGGGAAAAGGGCTTATGTGTGACAGCCTATGTGAGAGCAGCGTTTATAGGAAGCTAGCCGCCGTTAGCGTTACCTGTATTGTTCCAATTGTGTTCGGATGGTGACCTGCGTTACACACGGCTGTAGTAATGACAGCAATAAAGTCCCCGTGGTTTGTTTCTATCTCTACCGTCCACAGACGTGAAGGGAGCGAGACTGAGGATACGTCAGCAGCACAGGAGATATGTGGATAGTTAGGAGAGACAGGTGAAACTTTCTGACAGCTCCTCACAGCAAAGTCTGTTCACCTCATTTTTTCTTTTGTTTAATTATTACAGGCATTAACGGCAGCATACAAACAACAACTGTGGGTTTTTTATTGCTGTCATTACCATCGCTATTTTGTAATGGAACAGAAACGACAATAAGGCTGTTACTAGTTGTCAGCTGCAGCGCTGTGTGCGCGCAGGACGGTATGTCAACAATATGGTGCCGCCAGGGTTAGCGAATAAGGTCTATTGTAAACATGCCAGAGGCTGTCATTTCTGTTCTTCCGGATGTGTAATTACAGGTTTCCACCCGTAGACACAACAGAGATGGCGCTGTTTCCCCACTGGGGAGAGGAAGAACAACAGCGGCCATTTTCAATGGAAAAAGGCAGAGAAAAGACAGTCTCTGGCGCGTGATTTCTAACCCCACATAGGATAAGCAATAACCACGCCCTGTGGCGCCGGGATTGGCCAGGAACAACACTGGAGGGCACGCAGCCCAGCGATTTCATGAACCAACACGCCTGAATAGCTCTTGAGAACGGACAGCGATTTCGAGTGCGGACATTGAGAGCGGACATTGAAATGAATTATGGTCACCTACATAGTATAGTAATAATAATAAGCATAATAATTGTAATCTACACAATGTACACAATCTACAAAAACATGCAATAATATAAACGGTGTTGTGTTCACGTTCATAGCTCATATATAATGTATCATATCGTTAATTTCAAGCTCAATTCTTACCCAGAGAAAAGGTACAGCACTGAAAATGTAACAAGTAATAGTTTTTTAAACATCTTTATTTTAAAAGATGAAAAACCCCAGGTGCTTTAGTCCCAAACTTCAATGCTCCTGGCCAATCCCGGCGCCACAGGGCGTGGTTATTGCTTATCCTATGTGGGGTTAGAAATCATGCGGCTCTGGCATGCTTACAAGGGCTCAGTATTGGAAACGACGCAATATTTGGGAACATCGACTCGTATATGTTTCAGATAACAACGTTGTGCGGAAAGTATGTACTGTTTTATTGTGATTGCTACGTTATATTGAAGATTTAAGGCCATCTTAGCGGAGCCTGCAACGCCATATTGGGACTAAGAATGAAGGCTGAGTCTCACGTCGAGGCTAAGTGACGTTATTTAATAACTCAAGAAAACTACGCCTGTTAAAGCCTTGGTTTATGACCCTTTGTTCTCTCCCCCCCCCCCCCCACACACACACACACACACCGAAACATCTCTCCCCCCCCCCCCCCCCTCTCTCTCTCACACACACACACACACAGTCACATACGTCTAAACATCACTCCGATTGGAAACATAATATTGTATTGTGTTATACTTCTATTTAATTACAGTAAAATTCACGCTTGAGTTGTTTTGATTCTTGCTGTTTGATACATCATTAATACAGTAAATCTAATTCATTGATACGTCATCATCTGCTTATTGTCTTTCATTGATCAGAATCACTTTTATTGCCTCAATATGCAAGATTACACACAAGGAATTTGTCTTAATTTATTAATTGAAATCATCCTCTGCTTTTTAAGAACTCACAAATCTTCAACCTTTAGGGCCTGTGTCCACCTAGCGTCTTTTCATCAGCTCCGGCGTCTATTTTCAATTGTTTCCAATGGGGGGAGAGCGTATGCGAGCGCACACGGAGGTCTAGAGAAAGTGCGCTGCGTCCAGCGTCTTATTTCCACAGCGCTCTGGTGTTTTTGTGCGCCCGACTCCCAGCGCTTCCAGCTGAAATTATTTTAACTTTTCAGAAAGACGCTGGTGTCGGCTGCTCCTTTTCTGGCAACTAATCATATGGAAAAACTATCGCAACAGAGACAGAACGGCTCAATTGTGGGAGCAGATCGGCTAGACACTTAATATTTCTGGTGAGTGTTGTGCTTACTGCTTTTAATAGCGTAGCCTACCTGTGTTGTTAGCTTGCTAGCTGTCAGCTATCAAGCTGAACTAACGTTACTTGCAGACTGCTTCCTTGTATATTGTGCGCTGGGATCAGCGTTCCCCAGCGCACTCCCAGTGTTTAACGTCGGAAAAAGACGCTAGGTGGACACAGGCCCTTAGACTGCTAATATATATATATATATATATATATATATATATATATATATATATATATATATATATATATATATATATATATATATACTTAAAAATGTAAGCAATAAACCATTACATTTTGAACAATTTCCTAAATATTTTGGTATCTATAGAGCAGCTGCTTGGTGGGAGGACAGACATCTGGCATAGGAGGGGAGGAACATTGTCGAAATGAATTCTTCAGAAGAGGTGAGAAAAATATCACTGTTGTATCACTGATGTTGCAACACACACACACACACGCTGTGTCCCCCTGTCCTAATTCTTTCTTTATGTCTTCATTCACAGAAACAGAGAGACACCAAGAGACCCAAACGTCACCGGCCCTACAACTGTGACCAATGTGGGAGCAGTTTCAGTCAGTCTTGTAATCTAAAAGCACATCAACGCATTCACACTGGAGAGAAGCCCTACAACTGTGACCAATGTGGGAGCAGTTTCAGTGAGTTAGGTCACCTGAAAAGACATCAACGCATTCACACTGGAGAGAAGCCCTACAACTGTGACCAATGTGGGAGCAGCTTCAGTCAGTCTGGTACCCTAAAAGCACATCAACGCATTCACACTGGAGAGAAGCCCTACCACTGTGACCAATGTGGGAGCAGTTTCAGTCAGTTAGGTGACCTAACAAAACACAAACGCATTCACACTGGAGAGAAGCCATACAACTGTGACCAATGTGGGAGCAGTTTCAGTGAGTTAGGTAGCCTAAAAAGACATCAACGTCTTCACACTGGAGAGAAGCCCTACCACTGTGACCAATGTGGGAGCAGTTTCAGTCAGTTAGATTACCTGAAAACACATCAACGCATTCACACTGGAGAGAAGCCCTACCACTGTGACCAATGTGGGAGCAGTTTCAGTCGGTTAACTAGCCTAAAAATACATCAACGCAGTCACACTGGAGAGAAGCCCTACCACTGTGACCAATGTGGGAGCAGTTTCAGTGAGTTAAGTAGCCTAAAAATACACAAACGCAGTCACACTGGAGAGAAGCCCTACCACTGTGACCAATGTGGGAGCAGTTTCAGTCGGTTAACTAGCCTAAAAATACATCAACGCAGTCACACTGGAGAGAAGCCCTACCACTGTGACCAATGTGGGAGCAGTTTCAGTCTGTTAAGTAGCCTAACAAGACACAAACGCATTCACACTGGAACGGGCTACTGGTGTGACCGCTGTAAGAAAATGTTCATTACGTCATATAGGCTGGAGAAACACCGCTGCATCTAACCTGCTGAAGAGCGCCCTCCACTGTCTGCAGGGGGAACAAGCGTTCAGTGACAGCAGGGTTTGACTATGCATAATTATGTTTGTTTCTTAGCCATACATCTTGACATTGCATTGATAGAATGTGAACAACAGTGTAAGAATGCCCTTGTAGACCTCTGGTGGTGCTCTGTGTATTATGTCTGTATTGTGCGTACATCCTTGAATACCTGATGTGAAAATGTTGTGACAACTATTAATGCATCAATTGACAGATACACTAAAACATGGAGGAGAAGCCCTAAAAGAAGCTCTCTTCCATGTTTGATCAAGATATCTAGCAATTAATGAAAAGGTGTGACTTTGCCCTTAAAAAGTCTCCAGCATCTGGTGACTTCCTTGTCAATACATTTGTATGTATAACTTTACTCATGTGTTTTTATATTTGATTATGTTTCTTTTTGGGTGTGTCTTTTCGGATGGATTTTAATGTAAAAGCCTGTATCTGGTTGTTGTGCATACATGTATGTTACATCTCCAATGCTCTGTGATGTCATTATGAAATAAACTTAACCTTACCTGAAGTAAATGGAGAGCTTGTGAAACTGTCTGATTTGTGCTTACTGCCCTCACACATTAAACAGGATCATAGCTGGGAGCATTTATCTAAAGGAGTTCCTGAAGAGTAACTACTGTTCCCATACATGACTGTCTGTGGGTGTGTGGGTTATGACCTATACAATGTTTATATCCTTTGTGTATGATTGTGTACTCTGAATGATTGATTGGACAATTTTATCATATCCTTGTTTATGTTTACTGTATATTTTACTGTACTTTGCTTTGAACAGGTGTTTTTTAATCACTTTAGTGACGGGCATTGCAAATTAGCCTAGGCTATAAATGTTGTGATACATGTCATCAGACATTGGTAAATGTTATATGTATACATATACAGATGCATATCTGTCCCTATCCAAATAAATGGAATTAATATTTAATTCCATTCTAATATTTTTTTGGCCCACCATAGTGTCATATTTTGTATTGACATATATTTAATTCAGATATATTGTCCCTAAAGTTTACTAACATGAATTAAACGAGAACAGTGACATCAACAAAAGTGAGTTCATATTAAAGACACAATGAATTGAAACCCCATCTCTTATCTCTTCAGTGTATTCTAGCCTGGCTGGCAAAGTGACTAAGGCCATGTTCAGACTAGGAGGCCAAATCTGATTTGTGTACTTTAATGACCTATTAATGATTATATCCAGATTGGTTTTATGAGTCTGGACGCTCCAAGTCTGATTTGTGTCACTTGTCCCAAACCACATATGGAGGAAGTTTCCAATCTGCTTTCGACTGATGTGACTTCAGTGTGGACGCGCTGATCACCCAAATCAGATTTGACAGTGTCTTTTGCAGGGGGCAGGGACTTTAAGAGCAGAGAGCAGACATGCAATCTGCCAGAAACATTGTATATTGGCTCATTGTATCTGGACACACAGATCCGACTTCAACACTTGCCCAAATCAGATTTGTGGCAGTGCGGACACACTCCCAAATCAGATTTGGGAAACCAATCAAGATAATTATGATTAACGACTTTTGCAGCAAATCGGATTTGCCTGTAATGTGAACATGGCCTAAGTCGCAGCATATTTGAAATTTGAGATCTAGATGCGGCTCCCTTGCTGACCATGTGTAACCGAGGTGAATCAGCGCGGATTCCTCGTGAGTCCCGAGTGGTAGCTCCCCTCCCAAACAGCTAAGAACCTTGGGGTGATCCTTGACAACCAGCTGTCTTGCTCGGCCAACATAGCTGCGACAGCACGCTCCTGTAGGTTCTCCCTCTACAACATCCGCAAAATCCGTCCCTTTCTCACAAGAGAAGCGACTCAACTCCTGGTCCAGTCACTTATCATCTCTCGCCTGGACTACTGCAACGTGCTCCTGGCCGGCCTACCTGCCACCGACATCCGACCGCTTCAGCTCATTCAGAACGCTGCAGCCCGTCTGGTATTCAACCAACCCAAATTCTCTCATGTCACTCCCCTCTTCCAGGACCTCCACTGGCTTCCCATCTCGGCTTGCATCAAATTCAAGACACTGGTACTGGCCTACAGGGCAGTACACCAGTCAGCTCCCCTGTACCTGCAATCTATGGTCAGGTTCCAAACCTCTCAGTGCTCCCTTCACTCCTCCACCAGTGCAGGTCGCCTCGCCCCTCCTTCACTACGGGGGCTCAAAAGTCGCTCATCCCAATCTTGACTCTTCTCGTCCCTGGCACCTCAATGGTGGAACGAGCTTCCACCTTCGGTCAGGACAGCTGAATCACTGTCGATCTTTCGGAAAAGACTAAAGACACACCTTTTCAGGCTCCATCTGGGCCCTTCTTGATCTAACTTCTTTCTCTCTAAAAAAAAAAAAAAAAATACTAACCTAAACTTGTACCACTGTTCCTTCAGAATTTGTAGTTGTCATAGACTGTGCTCCATAGCTGATTGCTCTATTGCTGACAAAAATGTGTTATTGTAAGTCGCTTTGGATAAAAGCGTCTGCCAAATGACGTAATGTAATGTAATGTAATGTATGTAGCGAGTGGATTGGTTAAACTCACTCCCCAGTATAAAGGCATGTTAATCAGCTCCGCCAAGGGAGCTAGCTCTCTTGGTGTTGCGGTTAACATGTCGGACTCCCAAGCCGAAGGTTGGCGGTTCGTATCCCACCCCTGGACAAGCCCTTAACATGGGTTGCTGCAAGTACCACCTACACAACGCTGTAACACATGCATGCCAGACATTCCAACACAACAGGTTTGTTACACAAAGACATTATGTGCAGCTTCCCTGGTGGTCTAGTGGTCAGTGGCCGCGACCGCCGCGGCCCGGGTTCGATTCCCGGTCAGGGAACAACTCTTAATTTACTGGTACAGAATAAGCCCCATTTGTACAATGCTGAAGCATACTGAGGATACTGTGTTCCCAAAATGTAGCTACTTGGTTGTCGCATTATATTCAGAGAGGTCAGCCTCCCTCCCTTCTCCCCTCAGCTGCGGGCTGAGCAGGCATGGACTGTAAATAGGGCAGGCGCGCAGCCACGGGTGCGCCTGGGTGTGCAAATGCCACCCAGACAGGCAGCTGGCACACCCAAAAAAAAAGGGGTAAAAAAAAGTTTTTTGTTTGTCTGCAAAACACATCAGCTGTCATGCTTAAGTGTCCAACTGTTCGCTGACCTATGTGCCCAGGAGCATCATGGGAAACTAGTTAAGCTGTCGTCCACGTAAAGTAAACAAATACACGCACAGCAGCAGCAGCAGCGCCAAATCAAGAAGACATGAAACAAAGCTCGCTTTTAAGCTTTTTCGGCAAAGGCAAGAAACGTCTCATTGACGACGAGGAAGAAGATGACTCGTCGTCACCCTCCCCCTCAACAAGTGCGGATTGTAGTGCACCCGTTCCCGCACCTGTATTGGTGGTGTACAGTGGAGAACAGACAGACAATGATGAAGAAGATGATGCAGCCGAAACAATGACGTTAACAGCGGGGAACGCAGCCAACAACACACCGGAGGTTTGTGCAGAACCAGAGGACACTGACGCTACAGATCTCTCTGCAGTAGACGAGTATACTAGTATACTAGTGCATCAGCAGATCCAACAGTTTAAAACTAGACTAAAATGTGAACTGTTTTCATTGACTAAAACTAGACTAAAATAGTTAAGGTTTTATTTGATAAGTCTAAAATGCTCACACTTTTAGTCGATTAAAACTTGACTAAATAAAATCAGGATGAGGTTGACTAAAACTTAGTTAAAGACCCTGGCAAGAAAAATCCAGCAAAACCTTCCAACTGTGTAATTTAGGGTCTTATGTGACTAATTGTAAGCCTCAAAAAGTAAGAGACATTAGTTTCAGTCTACAACTACTGCGCAAAAGCAAGTGTAGCAGTGTGATGTTGTTGTTACGCTAGCTAGAGATTATACTTTTATTTTCATCTGCAGCATAGACCAGAACTGCATCGCGTCTTCAAGCGCCCAGCTCCAAAGCCGCATCCCTTTTTAGGGGAAACCCACCATAGTAAACGACACAAGAAGCCGAAACCACTTCAAACAAACTATTTAAAACGGTTTAATTTGATAGAGATATGCCGAAGAGTTGCTGTGTTGTTATAGTTTCACTAACAATAAAAAAAAAAAAAAAAAAAAAAAAAAAAAAAAGGTCTGCGATAGGGTAGGCGACGGCGTGACACCGTCAATGTGGACGATGCATGTAACCTGGTGGAAACTGGATACAGCGTTCATATAAGGCAAGTACCTCGTGTCGATGTATCTTGCGCATTCTATGGCCGGCCGAGTTGAAATATATTGTCATGTCATGGTGTCTTTGGGTCATTTATAAAGGAAATTAATTCTGTTATTTTTCTATAGATGTTTTGGGTACTGCTATTTTACATTGAAGTCAACGCGAGTGGCTTGTGTTATCCCCCAAAAAGGGGCGCGGCCTTGACGCTTTGGATGTGGAGTTCTGGTCTATACAGGAGACTCTTACTTTGAAAGAGCAGAGTGGGCAAACCAATCTGTTTATTTGCATGGGTGACTTCCTGGTTCTCGTATTAATTCCTTACAGGACACTGTGTCATTTAATGGCAAAATGTATATTTTGGAAGTCATTGCAAAGTAGATAGGGTTTGTCCATCACGTTTAGTTTTGAGTATTTAGTGTTAGGATAAAGTGTTAGGAAGAATTCGTCGGGATGGACTAGTCCATTGCGTGCAGAACTTCCCACTAACTTTGCGCTCGCGCTCATTCTGCTCTGGACTTTGAGAGAGACGGTATGCATTTCTATGTTCTGTCTGTTTTGGTTATTTACTATGTAAATACTATTTCTTACTTACCATCGATGTTATTGTTAATGCCTGTAAATAGTCCACGTTTTGTGCTGCAATTTCCATGTATTTTGTTCATTTCTGTGCATCAAACAGTATTTATTTATAGATAGCCTACTGAGTTTACAAGATGGCCACCACTGTCGTGTATTGAGAGTATTATTGTTGTTGATTAACAGGCGCTGTTGAGCATTATACAGAACTGTTGAGACCTGTATTCATCCACTGTCCACTATTGCTCCATCCATACAGGTATGTTGGGTTTTTGTATTATTTTGTTTTTATTTATTTTCATTTATTTCGTGTACATACTGTTCTATGGTTTTTGTATCATTTATTTGAATGAAAAAGCACATGGTGTATTATTGTAAATATGTTGGTGGCACACTCATGCACTCACGCAGTGAGTGTGCCCAAAATGTAATAATTCTGCTCTGGACTTAGAGAGCATAATGCTATGCAGACCTGTTGAGACCAATGCTCATCCACTGTTCACTATTGCTTCATACAGACACATCTACATAAATGACTAAACTGACATAAATTGTGCATAAGCTGTAATTTTTACATCGTGTTACTTCCTGCCTTTTTGACACAACATGGCTGCTTTGGGTGTAATGTGAAATAGGTGGATAGGACGCAAACCAAGCTGGTAATTCACTTTTTTCCTGGGGGGGGGGGGGGGGGGGGGGGGTACATGCGGGCTGGTCAGAGGGCCCAGGTCTGAGAGGCACGGTTCGCTACTGCGTATAACAGAGATAAGTTGGATATGAGAGAATATTCCAATATCCCAATCTTGGAAGCAATCCCAATGTAACGTAATAGAATTTAATCCCAAACTCTCTCATATCCAATTTATAGTCACTCCTATCCTCCACATGAGACTCAGCCTTCATTGTTAATTCTGAGTCTCGAAGTAGCACCCCAATATGGTGTCGCAGGCTCTGCTAAAATGGCCTTACATTTTCAATATAACGTAGCAATCACAATAAAACAGTACATACTTTCCGCACAAGGTTGTTATCTGAAAAGTATACTAGTCGGTGTTCCCAAATATTGCGTAGATTCCAATTAGGCTTGGGAATCAATCCCAGAATGCGATGCGCAATCACAGATTGCACATTGCATTCTGAGATTGTTTTCCGCCATATTGGCTGATTTACAAGCATAATTCATTCATAATATTGGCTAGACGAGGACGCTACCAGCTGGCATTCTGCCCTGTGTTCAAGCTCCACCCCCTCTCCACCGCGAGCGAGACCCATTATTGCAGCCTTTCACACAACTCGGCCGCCCCACCCACCTAAAAAAGGAAGCGAACGCAAAAAAACACACCAGAGCAGACGCTGCGTGACACCAACTAAAATGGAAACAGTGGGTGGGTTTCAGAAACTTGACGTCACATTCCCAAGCCCTTGTAAACATATCCTGGGTAAACCCCGCCTCCACGTGACCTCTATGTACTATCAGTCACGTTATACAGGCATAGTCTGTGATGTCACGTTGAAGGCTAGGTTCACCCAGGCTATAGACCTTATTTGATTGACGTCACTCACGTACGGGCACGCCCACTGCCGCCATATTGTTGACAGCGCTGCAGCTATAGCCCTTTTCCCACATGCGCGTTGTACCGCAAAATGACCGGAACGTGGTGTAATGCCTGCATGTGGGAAAGGCGCCGTGCCGGTATAAGCGCGACCCCGTCGTCCCCGACATTTCACCAGTTTCGATCCAGTCAGAAGAGCGGTATGCTCTTAAGGGGACGCAAGTGGAAACGGGTCCAGTCATTTTCCGCGACAGCGGTCCTTCAATCATGGGCGAAGTGTAGCCTACACACGTTGCTTAATGTTCCAGCGGGCATAATCTAATCATTCGCGCACATTAAAGCAAACTGGCGAAATGATATTGTGATAGCTTAATAAGAGCAGTAGGCTATGTCAGCTTGCTGATTTCCGAAGGCAAGCCGGACACATCAAACGAAGCCAGTCTGTAAAAAGTGCTTCAACGCGACGCAGGTGAACGGATAAACATCGAACCAGCAACTATTTCTCTCAGACACGGATCCCAACTTCTTCAAAGTGCATCATCTAATCATTCGCGCACATCAAAGCAAACTACTTCCACACATTTCGCTTCATGCATTTGCTTTCTCTACATACATAGGCTACAAGCGTTGGGCAGCTTGCCTTGCAAGCCTCTGCCATTCTCGCTTTGTCTGTCCTGTGTCAGGCTGCTGCAAAGTACGGAGGACTGAGTGAAGTTTTGCCGACCCCCCAAATAAGCTCCCCCCGTCCCCCAACATACCGGCTATTTGACGACTAGATTCCCATATGCGCGCGCTAAGGTGTGAAGGGAAATTCAGGGAAATGTCCGATATTGACTTACAGGTAATTTTCCGGTACGCATGTGGGAAAAGGGCTTATGTGTGACAGCCTATGTGAGAGCAGCGTTTATAGGAAGCTAGCCGCCGTTAGCGTTACCTGTATCGTTCCAATTGTGTTCGGATGGTGACCTGCGTTACACACGGCTGTAGTAATGACAGCAATAAAGTCCCCGTGGTTTGTTTCTATCTCTACCGTCCACAGACGTGAAGGGAGCGAGACTGAGGATACGTCAGCAGCACAGGAGATATGTGGATAGTTAGGAGAGACAGGTGAAACTTTCTGACAGCTCCTCACAACAAAGTCTGTTCACCTCATTTTTTCTTTTGTTTAATTATTACAGGCATTAACGGCAGCATACAAACAACAACTGTGGGTTTTTTATTGCTGTCATTACCATCGCTATTTTGTAATGGAACAGAAACGACAATAAGGCTGTTACTAGTTGTCAGCTGCAGCGCTGTGTGCGCGCAGGACGGTATGTCAACAATATGGTGCCGCCAGGGTTAGCGAATAAGGTCTATTGTAAACATGCCAGAGCCTGTCATTTCCGTTCTTCCCTTTTTTTTTTTTTTTTTTGTGAGTGAAATGTTGCATTGTCTCCCCTGATTCTAAGTCTACGGCTTTATTAATTAATATAAAAAGCTTCTGCTGTGGATTTTTAGCTCAAACAAGCATTGCACCACTGAAGTAAAGAACATGTTACATGACATTGACATTTTCGAAAATAAAAAACAGTTTTGACAATCATGAGTGGTTCATTAAATATTTAGTAGGCTCAGGTCTGAGTGCCAAAGGGGTGCCAAAGTCACCCCCTCTCCCTCTTCATGGGATTTCATCCGCCATTCATTTTTCCATAAACCTTGCTTAAAATGCTTATAAAAATTGTTTTACTTGCTCAAACCAAGCGATTTGACTATACTTAGAATCAGGGGAGACAATGCAACAATTCACTCAAAAAAAAAAAAAAAAAAAAAATTCGAATTTCGAATTTCAATAATAAAAGTCGATCTTGATAATAACAACGATTATTCGAAAATTCGAAATTCGATGCCCATCCCTAACACACACACACACACCGAAACATCTCTCCCCCCCCCCTCTCTCTCTCTCTCTCACACACACACACACACACAGTCACATATGTCTAAACATCACTCCGATTGGAAACATAATATTGTATTGTGTTATACTTCTATTTAATTACAGTAAAATTCACGCTCGAATTGTTTTGATTCTTGCTGTTTGATACATCATTAATACAATAAATCTGATTCATTGATACGTCATCATCTGCTTATTTCATTGATCAGAATCACTTTTATTGCCTCAATATGCAAGATTACACACAAGGAATTTGTCTTAATTTATTAATTTAAATCATCCTCTGCTTTTTAAGAACTCACAAATCTTCAACCTTTAAACTGCTAATATTTCTATACTTAAAGATTTAAGCAATATACCATTACATTTTGAACAATTTCCTAAAGATTTTTGTATCTACAGTCACGTTGAAGGCTAGGTTCACCCAGGCTATAGACCTTATTTGATTGACGTCACTCACGTACGGGCACGCCCACTGCCGCCATATTGTTGACATAGCGCTGCAGCTATAGCCCTTTTCCCACATGCGCGTTGTACCGCAAAATGACCGGAACGTGGTGTAATGCCTGCATGTGGGAAAGGCGCCGTGCCGGTATAAGCGCGACCCCGTCGTCCCCGACATTTCACCAGTTTCGATCCAGTCAGAAGAGCGGTATGCTCTTAAGGGGACGCAAGTGGAAACGGGTCCAGTCATTTTCCGCGACAGCGGTCCTTCAATCATGGGCGAAGTGTAGCCTACACACGTTGCTTAATGTTCCAGCGGGCATAATCTAATCATTCGCGCACATTAAAGCAAACTGGCGAAATGATATTGTGATAGCTTAATAAGAGCAGTAGGCTATGTCAGCTTGCTGATTTCCGAAGGCAAGCCGGACACATCAAACGAAGCCAGTCTGTAAAAAGTGCTTCAACGCGACGCAGGTGAACGGATAAACATCGAACCAGCAACTATTTCTCTCAGACACGGATCCCAACTTCTTCAAAGTGCATCATCTAGAATGCAGCATACAAACAACAACTGTGGGTTTTTTATTGCTGTCATTACCATCGCTATTTTGTAATGGAACAGAAACGACAATAAGGCTGTTACTAGTTGTCAGCTGCAGCGCTGTGTGCGCGCAGGACGGTATGTCAACAATATGGTGCCGCCAGGGTTAGCGAATAAGGTCTATTGTAAACATGCCAGAGCCTGTCATTTCCGTTCTTCCCTTTTTTTTTTTTTTTTTGTGAGTGAAATGTTGCATTGTCTCCCCTGATTCTAAGTCTACGGCTTTATTAATTAATATAAAAAGCTTCTGCTGTGGATTTTTAGCTCAAACAAGCATTGCACCACTGAAGTAAAGAACATGTTACATGACATTGACATTTTCGAAAATAAAAAACAGTTTTGACAATCATGAGTGGTTCATTAAATATTTAGTAGGCTCAGGTCTGAGTGCCAAAGGGGTGCCAAAGTCACCCCCTCTCCCTCTTCATGGGATTTCATCCGCCATTCATTTTTCCATAAACCTTGCTTAAAATGCTTATAAAAATTGTTTTACTTGCTCAAACCAAGCGATTTGACTATACTTAGAATCAGGGGAGACAATGCAACAATTCACTCAAAAAAAAAAAAAAAAAAAAAAATCGAATTTCGAATTTCAATAATAAAAGTCGATCTTGATAATAACAACGATTATTCGAAAATTCGAAATTCGATGCCCATCCCTAACACACACACACACACCGAAACATCTCTCCCCCCCCCCTCTCTCTCTCTCTCTCACACACACACACACACACAGTCACATATGTCTAAACATCACTCCGATTGGAAACATAATATTGTATTGTGTTATACTTCTATTTAATTACAGTAAAATTCACGCTCGAATTGTTTTGATTCTTGCTGTTTGATACATCATTAATACAATAAATCTGATTCATTGATACGTCATCATCTGCTTATTTCATTGATCAGAATCACTTTTATTGCCTCAATATGCAAGATTACACACAAGGAATTTGTCTTAATTTATTAATTTAAATCATCCTCTGCTTTTTAAGAACTCACAAATCTTCAACCTTTAAACTGCTAATATTTCTATACTTAAAGATTTAAGCAATATACCATTACATTTTGAACAATTTCCTAAAGATTTTTGTATCTACAGAGCAGCTGCTTGGTGGGAGGACAGACATCTGGCATAGGAGGGGAGGAACATTGTCGAAATGAATTATTCTGAAGAGGTGAGAAAAATATCGCTGTTGTATCACTGATGTTGCAACACACACACACACACACACACTGTGTCCCCCTGTCCTAATTCTTTCTTTATGTCTTCCTTCATGGAAACAGAGAGACACCAAGAGACCCAAACGTCACCGGCCCTACAACTGTGACCAATGTGGGAGCAGTTTCAGTCAGTCTGGTAATCTAAAAGCACATCAACGCATTCACACTGGAGAGAAGCCCTACAACTGTGACCAATGTGGGAGCAGTTTCAGTGAGTTAGGTCACCTTAAAAGACATCAACGCATTCACACTGGAGAGAAGCCCTACAACTGTGACCAATGTGGGAGCAGTTTCAGTCAGTCTGGTAATCTAAAAGCACATCAACGCATTCACACTGGAGAGAAGCCCTACAACTGTGACCAATGTGGGAGCAGTTTCAGTGAGTTAGGTCACCTGAAAAGACATCAACGCATTCACACTGGAGAGAAGCCCTACAACTGTGACCAATGTGGGAGCAGTTTCAGTGAGTTAGGTCACCTGAAAAGACATCAACGCATTCACACTGGAGAGAAGCCCTACAACTGTGACCAATGTGGGAGCAGTTTCAGTGAGTTAGGTCACCTGAAAAGACATCAACGCATTCACACTGGAGAGAAGCCCTACAACTGTGACCAATGTGGGAGCAGTTTCAGTGAGTTACGTAGCCTAAAAAGACATCAACGTCTTCACACTGGAGAGAAGCCCTACCACTGTGACCAATGTGGGAGCAGTTTCAGTGAGTTAAGTAACCTAAAAACACATGAACGCATTCACACTGGAGAGAAGCCCTACCACTGTGACCAATGTGGGAGCAGTTTCAGTCGGTTAACTAGCCTAAAAATACATCAACGCATTCACACTGGAGAGAAGCCCTACAACTGTGACCAATGTGGGAGCAGTTTCAGACTGTTAGGTCACCTAAAAACACATCAACACAGTCACACTGGAGAGAAGCCCTACAACTGTGACCAATGTGGGAGCAGTTTCAGTCAGTTAGGTCACCTAAAAACACATCAACACAGTCACACTGGAGAGAAGCCCTACAACTGTGACCAATGTGGGAGCAGCTTCTGTCAGTCTGGTAGCCTAAAAAGACATCAACGCATTCACACTGGAGAGAAGCCCTACCACTGTGACCAATGTGGGAGCAGGTTCAGTCAGTTAACTAACCTAAAATCACACAAACGCATTCACACTGGAGAGAAGCCTTACAACTGTGACCAATGTGAGAGCAGTTTCAGTCACTCTTGTAGCCTAAAAACACACAAACGCATTCACACTGAAGAGAAGCCCTACAACTGTGACCAATGTGGGAGAAGGTTCAGTCACTCAAGTCCCCTAACAAGACACAAACGCATTCACACTGGAACGGGCTACTGGTGTGACCGCTGTAAGAAAATGTTCACTCAGTCATATAGTCTGGAGAAACACCGCTGCATCTAACCTGCTGAAGAGCGCCCTCCACTGTCTGCAGGGGGAACAAGCTTCTCTCTGTCCAAACAATCATGTAATCAATGAATCAAAGTTCAGTGATAGCAGGGTTTGACTATGCATAATTATGTTTGTTTCTCAGCCGTACATCTTGACATTGCATTGATAGAATGTGAACAACAGTGTAAGAATGCCCTTGTAGACCTCTGGTGGTGCTCTGTGTATTATGTCTGTATTGTGCGTACATCCTTGAATACCTGATGTGAAAATGTTGTGACAACTTAATGCATTAATTGACAGAGACACTAAAACATGGAGGAGAAGCCCTAAAAGAAGCTCTCTTCCATGTTTGGTCAAGATATCTAGCAATTAATGAAAAGGCCTGACTTTGCCCTTAAAAAGTCTCCAGCATCTGGTGACTTCCTTGTCAATACATTTGTATGTATAGCTTTACTCATGTGTTTTTATATTTGATTGTTTCTTTTTGGGTGTGTCTTTTCGGATGGATTTTAATGTAAAAGCCTGTATCTGGTTGTTGTGCATACATGTATGTTACATCTCCAATGCTCTGTGATGTCCATTATGAAATAAACTTAACCTTACCTGAAGTAAATGGAGAGCTTGTGAAACTGTCCGATTTGTGCTTACTGCCCTCACACATTAAACAGGATCATAGCTGGGAGCATTTATCTAAAGGAGTTCCTGAACAGTAACTACTACTGTTCCCATACATGACTGTCTGGGTGTGTGGGTTATGACCTATACGATGTTTATATCCTTTGTGTATGATTGTGTGCTCTATGAAAGATTGATTGGATGATTTTATGATATCCTTGTTTATGTTTACTGTATATTTTACTGTACTTTGCTTTGAACAGGTGCTTTTTAATCACTTTAGTGACGGGCATTGCAAATTAGCCTAGGCTATAAATGTTGTGATACATGTCATCAGACCTTGGTAAATGTATACATATACAGATACATATATGTCCCTATCCAAATAAATGGAATTACTACAGCAGAATAACATGGAGCTAATATTTTTCTGACCCACCATACAGTGTCATATTTGTCTTGACATATATTTAATTCAGATATATTGTCCCTAACGTTTACTAACACGAATTAAACGAGAACAGTGACATCAACAAAGGTGAGTTCATATTAAAGGCACAATAATTGAATTGTAGCGTAAAAGTGACTACGTCACAACAAGCATGACCTATATGACATTAATCTGTGGCAGCCTATTTGAAATTTGAGATCTAGATGCAGCTCCCTTGCTGCCAGACATTCCAATACAACAGGTTTGTTACACACAGACACAATTTGCAGCTTCCCTGGTGGTCTAGTGGTTAGGATTCGGCGCTCTCACCGCCGCGGCCCGGGTTCGATTCCCGGTCAGGAAACACGTCTTTATTTACTGGTACAGAATAAACCCCATTTGTATACAATATTGGAGCATCCTGAGGATTATTGGGTTGATTTAAATCAGATTTACCCATCTCGACAGTTGGAAACCCTGTTCATGACCAATGGATCAGCAGACAGAGTAGGAAGGCTGATCCGTGAGCGGCTGCTTCCGGGACGCGGGTCGGGGTCTTAATCGGCCTCGGCTGGGTCTACTGGGCGAGGGTGTATGATGTCGACAGACCCGAAACACCTTGCGACCCCAGTTAACATCACTGATGACGCGTCCCAGCGCATGCTGAAGTATGTATATTTGAAACATTCACACCTGTTTAAGGTCTTTGACCTCAGGCCTTGTTGACTGCATCTCTCCAGTCAGCCTAAGCCAAATTCAATTTTGTATTTTGATGTTGTTGTTGACTGTTGAGTGCATATGAATGCACATTCATGTTGATATACCTCATCCTTGCCTAATCATCTAGTAGTGTGAGCCTATTTACAACTGAGAGAGAACAACAAAATCTGTGAAATCTGTCGTTATGTGTACGATCACTACGATGCAACATATTGTCAAAATTCAACCACCTGGTTGAGAGGGGAGGTGCTCTTTCTGCTCTTCCACAGACTGGGAGGCTGCAGGCTCTGGAAGACAGCAGAGAGGGGCCGGGTGGCCCGCTGAGACCGAGGGCTGGAGCTACCACAAGCCAGCGACACACTGCCACCTGCAGGTGCACACACATGCGCACGCACGCACGCACGCACCGCACGCACACGCACACACACACACACACACACACACACACACACACACACACACACACACACACACACACACACACACACACACACACACACACACACACACACACACACACACACACACACACACACACACACACACGGAGTTAATGCCATAACAAAAAACACAGGAAAAAGACACAGGAACCTAGACAAACTGAAATCTGCTGACTTCTTTGTACAGGAAGCCAAGACTCACCTCTTTTCCTGAGCTCGGCGTAGCAGTGGTCACACACTTTCACCACCCTGTCTTTGAGGTACTTCAGTGGGTATCTGTTCCTGGAGCAAGCACGGCACACCACCTGCCCCGAGAGAGAGAGAGAGAGAGGGAGAGAGAGAGAGAGAGAGGGAGAGAGAGAGAGAGAGGGAGAGAGAGAGAGAGAGGGAGAGAAAGAGAGAGAGAGAGAGAGAGAGAGAGAGAGGATACAAGGACAATCACAAACCACAGAGAGACAGAATCTAATTACACTAGGTTTAATTAGATTTGTTAATAGCAAAGAATTTTGATCTAAAATTAAATATTCACCATTTGGAGAGAAAAAAATACACATACTTTCACAAAATGATCGAAAGCAAATTATAGTCTATTTTAAAGGACAGCAGGTTACTTAAGTTTGGCTAATAGAAATGATAACTTTTACTTACTGGATATATGTTTTAGTTTAGAGATATTTAGTGATGAACTTCACACAATGATTTTATTACGGTATTCTAAAATGGATATTTTGAATTTCGAATGAAAGCACTGAATTTAATTGTACTCCTATTACAATGCCATGCTCTGATTCTGGCCAGTCATTTCAATTGTATCCTCTTACATACAATATGGATCAGAAACAAATCAAAGTAGTTTCTATTGTACAAAGGTCTTTGTGTGCTGCGTGTCTGACCTTGCCGCAGGCGTTGCAGTGGTGTCGTCTGAGTGTGAGGCTGAAGTCAGACGTACAGTTCATACACATCATGGCATGGGTCACCGGCACCAGTACTGGGGCGGCCTCACCCAAAGCCATCCACAGCTTCTCACGGGCCTACACACACACACACACACATTAGACAGTGGAGATAACCAGGTCAGGATGATGTTAAGATGGTACAACCACACACTGCACCGTGCATCTTAACATCATGCAGTCTGCACAACCTTTATGGTAGCATGTGGCGATACATGAGAACAAAGCTGGGGCTAATAAACACACGTTACCATTATTGATAGTTAAATTGATATTTTTTTATTTTATGTTACAAGTAGTTATATTATTGTTAGCTTATAAAAAATTACACAATTATTTTTTACTAGATAGATAGATAGATAGACAGACAGACAGACAGACAGACAGACAGACAGACAGACATACAGACAGACAGACAGACAGACAGACAGACAGACAGACAGACAGATAGATAGATAGATACAGTAGATAGATAGACAGACAGACAGACAGACAGACAGACAGGTAGATAGACAAACAGTGCACCCTAGAGGCAGTTGTTTTGCACTACACATTGAGATCAGATTATCTCCCTTGCTGTCATGCCAGACATTCCAACACAACAGGTTCATCAGACACAAGCTATGTGCAGCTCCCTGGTGGTCTAGTGGTTAGGATTCGGCGCTCTCACCGCCGCGGCCCGGGTTCGATTCCCGGTCAGGGAACGAGTCTTTATTTACTGGTACAGAATAAACCCATTTGTACAAGACTGGATTATTTGGCTGATTTAAATCAGATTTACCCATCTCGACAGTTGGTTGTTTGACTAAATCTTACCCACCCTGCCTGAACAACAGACTGATCTGAGCTGCCCTAATGTGCATAATAGTAAGCATCTAGAAGTATTAGACATTAGTTTAAATCCAAATCCTAAATATTGCCATTTAAGTTTTTATACTGTTCCTTATGATGGGGTTGGAGTGGGCGTGCTTATGCTCTAGACTTATTACACAATATAAGGTCCACGAACCAATCAGGTGCCTCTATTCTACACTGCAAATTAAAAAAAATGCATCACAATGTATCAAGGTGTGTTTTTAACTTTTGACCTAAAGCATTTTTTGTTTGTTATCGACCCAATTAAGTTGATCTTTCTTACCTCACTGCAGGGTCCACCAAACGTACAGAGTCCTGCAGCATTGTCCGCTATGGCCCGACTCAACGTGTGGAACCAGTCCTCCCTCTCCCCAACGGAGCTGAGGAGGAACACAGTCAGACACACTGTCGGACCTGAAGCGTCTGAAAGGCTTCTGTCAGCCAATCAGACACATCAGACGCAGACTGAAAGGCTTCTGTCAGCCAATCAGACACATCAGACGCAGACTGAAAGGCTTCTGTCAGCCAATCGAGATTCACGGATCTTTGAATTCATTATCTTGTCAGTCATCCCGTCAGTTGCTCACCTGGCAGAGAGTGTGATGGTGATGTCAGACACCTCAATCTTCAGACAGTTCAGCACATTGTCTAGGACCGGTTTGCTCACCTGTATGTGTGGGGGGCAAAACAAAACACACATCACAGGTCCAGTCAACAAACGTTGTGCCCAGAGAAGACATGGGACTGTCAGTGGTCATGTGATCAGTGGAGTGGAAATTATCAGAGGTGAAAGGTCAATGTACCTTCATCCCAGACAGAGATAAGGTGTTCTTCAGCCTGTATTTCCCATCCTGCTGAGGGTAGGTGTACAGCATAATATCGTTCATCT
>NC_139649.1:6621066-6626066 GCF_964638095.1 Poromitra crassiceps
TGCCTTTTCACTTTCCCCACCCAGATTTATCCTGCCGGTCCCGGGGATTGAACCGACGACCTTCCGGTCACAAGCTCGCTTCTCTAACCGTTGGGCCACCACTGCCCCTTCTGATTGTGAGAGAGGGAAGGGAAGGGAGAAATGAAGAATGGCGAAGAATGAAACAACAAAAATAACAGCAGACAGTGAATGACCTACCAAAATCACCTATGAATAAGCAACCAAATGGCTGCCATTGCGGGCAGATGACGAGTGGTCACAGCGCCTCTCGGTGGAGGGTCGAGTGCATCCAGTGACCTGCGTGACTCTCTGGTGCTCTCCCCCGACCCTCCTTCTCCCTCATTACAGCAGGGTCACACACACCCTGGAGGTCCCAAGGCAGTGCTCTGATGCAGCACAGCATCCATCACACACACACACACACACACACACACACACACACACACACACACACACACACACACACACACACACACACACACACAGACACACACACACACACACACACACACACACACACACACACACACCATGCCCTGGTGTGGGGGGATCACACAGACCCCCCCAGGCTACTGGCTTATTTGCAATATGGGAACCTTAAACGCAATATGCGGTGTGTGTGAGCGAGCAGGTATGGGGAAGAATCTGCCGGCAGTTAGAGTGAGAAAAGGCTGTTGAAAGTGCCTCTGGGTGTTTTCTCACTACGGTTCGTTTTAGATGAACCACACTCATGGATCAAAAAGAGGATTGAGAGAAAACAACCTTTATAGTTCTCTTTGCACTCGCACTCTATTGGAATCATAAACAACCAACCAACTCCTTTGCTGCTTCAGTTCAGCTTATATAAGATCCTTCCATACCCACGTCTGTCTTTGCAAGTCCAACCGGTTTGTGGCTATTATATAGATATAGCAATTAGTGCTTTATGGTGTGAAAAGGGGCTACTATCGACTTATAGGCACGTTATTGACTTTGATCAAGGTTATAATGAGGTGAATCTAATCAGTTTAATGGCTGTAAAAAGCAGAGCAGGTGTGTGAAAGCACCTTCTGTCACCTTCTGCTGTAACGTGGTAAAGGTTACTGAACATGGCAGTGGCCTCCTCTCTCCTCGATCGTCACACTGGGTCTGAACATGGCTCCTCTCTCCTCCATCGTCACACTGGCTGGACTCAAGTCTGGCAGCAGAGCCAAAGTGTTTTTTTCTGGAGAGGGGCAGCTGCTACTGAATATTCATGAGGGGAGACAGTTGGTGCCTTGTCTGTTTGCTTTTCTAATCAATAGAGAAACGCCTGGAACCATTGTGTCAGCCATTCACAGCTGATCACAGTCCAGCATGGAACTGTTAACTCATGGATTTGTCTAGGGGAGGTGTTGGATGGGTATAGATAGACTCAAGCAATGAGGTCTATATTAACACATAAGAGCATTGGAAATCCTGGCAATAGAGACAGTCGGCATGTGTGGGAACGCCCACAAAATTTTATGCGGCTGGCGCGCGAGTGGGGTAAAACCGCCGATATCTCAATGGGCTGACTCACGAAAGGACGGTGCTGCGGCTCTAAACTACAGGTTTGGGGGTTCTAGAGCAGAACACAAGACGTCTGTTCAGATGTGCGTTTACTGCGGTGGTTAAATCCCCGATTGTGTCTGCCGGGGCTGGGCTATCAGCTAAATTCTAACTTTGCTGAATGGATAGAACGGGGGAATTTACCCCACCCTGACCACGCCCCCAGCCAGGCTGAGCCAGCTAGCTAACCCAGCATCTATGACGAGAGATCGCCTCAACCTATAATTCAGTATACATACAGTATTTCACATAAGCACGAGTATTACACTGCCTCTATGAAAATAAATGATTCTATTATTATAATCAACCAAAGAATATGGATAAATATCTGTCTATTCAAGGTGATCTGTGTGCTTCTACCAAGTAGTTTCCTCTCCATGAACAATGAATCAATTCTATAGAGCAGGACATCGCCACATGGAAATGAGAAATCTATTTCTGCATCTCTATGGTCTTATCTTCTCTCTGGCTCTCTTAATATCCTGTCCTTTAGGTAATCATGGTCAATATCCTCATCATTAGCAGCCTTGCCCATACATACATACACATTCCCATTCAATGTCAAGATACAGTGTTGAATAAGAGGACCAGGATTATTTGTGGAGCGCTGCAGTCGCATTAGGAAAAAGTCTTGCTGAATTTAGATTCTGACACCATACCTGCCCAAATCCGCCTCTCCCTGTTCTTGGAGGAGGAGGAGGAGGAGGAGCGGGGTGAAGATGAGGAGGAGCGGGGGTGATGATGAGGAGGAGCGGGGGTGAAGATGAGTGTTTGAAGTTGGGTGGTGATAAAAGATGAGGATGACAGTAGAAA
Organism: Poromitra crassiceps; assembly: GCF_964638095.1. Classification (NCBI taxonomy): domain Eukaryota; kingdom Metazoa; phylum Chordata; class Actinopteri; order Beryciformes; family Melamphaidae; genus Poromitra; species Poromitra crassiceps. Next base: position 6,623,449 of record NC_139649.1, read on the forward strand.
GGTCAGTCCCACGGAGAGGAGCAGGAGAGAGAGAAGGTTTACAAAGCCGGGTGACAAAACCTCAGCGGAGAGCTGCTGAGTGGCTGCCAGGGGAACACGCCTGCATCCATCTCTGCTGTGTGGCAGAAACACCTGGCAAGCTTCAGCTTCCCAACACAAACATCAGAGGTAAACCGGAGCTTCTCTGTGTGACCAACCCGATCTCCAAAAAAAACGTAAAATAGGCACGTTTGTGGACAAACGTTGCTATTTTACGATGTCGGCTAAGAAATTGTAAAATGGGAACGTACGCGTCTACAGCGGTGGGCGGGGTTTGGGCGTGTTTTATGGAGATTTTCTGTTTCTAACCCCTCCCCCTACTCTAATCCTCACCCTAACCACTCGGAACGTTAATATTTTACGTTTTTCGAGCCGAAATTGTAAAATAGCAACGTTGGTCCACATCGTTGGTATTATACGTTTTTCTAAGAGACTGTGTTGCATGGTGTGACTGTCAAAACAGTTTCTCTACACGTACTCTCTGCTTTTTCCATCTCCAACCATATCTCTATCTGTCCGAAATCGGCATGTAGTGTGAAAAACAAACTTTTTGTGTGTTCTCTTCTCCGTATCAAAATCTGTTTCACTTCCATGAACCAGTGACGTCATTGGTTCTCGGAGGAAGAGCAACAGATTTTGGTGCAGACAACATGGAGGAAAAATGAACATAGTTCAGTTGAATACGCTGCTGTTTGAAAATCGGCCAAGTGTTCCTCTAATGAACGCTCAGCACATGATTATAAAACCAATGGCATTGCGAAACAATAAGTCCAATGCAGACAGATGCAGGTGAAGGAGAGTTGAGGGCGTCCGGTAGCAGCAGCACAGAAGTCCTCATCAATCTCTCCCACCCAGCTATTAACCATCTGGGTGAGGTTACAGTCTAAAAAGTCTTTATCCAGTGTTTTACCTCAAACTTCTTGACGATGTCGGCGAAGGCAGGGTTGCTCCTGCAGCTCTCCTCCAGTAAGGACATGCTGCGGTCATACTCGGAGATGTAGGTGTCAAACAACGCAAAGTCCTCCCGTCGCGACAGGACCACGTCCACCACCCTCGGGCTGTCCTCCCTACACAGACAGGAGGAACACAGCGTCGTGGAGACGTTCTTACTGCAGTCAGGGTCATGTTGGGGAGTCGAAGGTCAAATCCACCTTCAAATACAAATACTTCAATCTGCCTCGTCTACTTAGTGATTTTGTTGCGTGTTTTTGTTGCACTCCGCTGTGGGTTAGGCTATACTAGTATACGTAGAGAAAGTAATTGGAGCACTCCTTACTACTAGCTGCATTGCATTCTGGTCTATTGAGGCTAATTGTCAGTGGAGAAATTGTTAGTATATCTGTCTCTTCTGCAGTGGATTTCTCTGCTATAGTGGATCGCTGTATGATTCTTGGCGTGTTGCTGCAAAGTTTGCCGTCTAGAAAGAAGTCCTTGCTCTTTGCTGTTGATATTTTAGCTGAACATTTTTCTGCATCAAACTTGGCAGGAGTAAGAAAAATACACCATCATATAACAAAATGGGCAAAACAAAAGTTTTTGGTGTAGTCTGTCTGTTTGTTTGTTTGTTTGTTTGTTTGTTTATGAGCAGGATTATGGAAAAACTACTGGCCTAATTGTCATGAAACTTCTTGGAAATGTGTAGCATGGGCCAAGGAAGAACCCATTACATTTTGGAGCAGATCTGGATTCGACTCAGACAATAATAGCATGAAAAAGCATTAACTGTGAATAATAGTGAACCTTCTAGTTTTTTTTAGCATGTTTGAGGGATTCTATAGGGTGCATTTCTCCTATTAGGAGAGAGCCAATCAACATGCAGCATTTTGTGTATTTTTGTGTGATGATCCGCTGAAGGAGAAACTCATCTCTTCGCAGAATCAGCTATAGATCCAGCATACCTAGGAGGAGTGGTAGGCATGACATCAGTGGATGCTTGCTGTCATAGAGGCTTGAACCCGCCTTGAAAGACGTCTCGGCCTCCTGCTGCCCGTCGTTACCTGCGTGGAGTTTCTTACCATTGACTGATGCGTTCCTCCAGCTCAGCGAGGACGTTGCTGTGGAGGGTGTAGACCTGGGGGAGCACGCCCAAGATCTCCTCCAGCCTCTGCACCTCCAGCACCACCTCCCCCTCCTCACCCACCGCCTCGACCACCGCTGACCTGAAGTCCTACCACACAAAAACGAGGGAGAGAATCAGAGAAGAAATATTTTTTTATAAGAGGAGGAAAGTGTGTGGGAGACACTGACCACGAAACTTTCGTCCGTCATTAAAGTTTTCGGAACAGGTTCGATTATTTTCTGCGTTTTTCGCATCAGTCAATAGCTTTTTGCCAGCTGGGAACCCGTCTGTGTTTTCAGATACGTGTGCGCAAAGACCTTGAAGGTTGCGAGAGAGAGTCGAAGGGGACAGGGAAGGACACAGAGCAGGAGAAGTGGACGGGGCAGAGAAAAATGGAAGGAAGGAAGGTCAGATCCTCCTAAACATCCTTCCTGACACCCTCCCTTCAAATGGACTCTCACCTCAGAACCCCCCCTCCCCCCCCCCCCTGTTTTGGGCTCTTCCAGGCATTCCGGAAAGG
>NC_139649.1:6631066-6673566 GCF_964638095.1 Poromitra crassiceps
GGAGGAGGAGAACAGGAGGAGATGGTGACAGGGAGGAGGAGAACAGGAGGAGGTGGTGACAGGGAGGAGGAGAACAGGAGGAGGTGGTGACAGGGAGGAGGAGAACAGGAGGAGATGGATGAACCCGGCTAATGTTTAAAGGCTCTCTGCGGGCACTTATTGCTCTCAGACATTAATAGGAACAGAACAGCTACGCGGCCGAGACGGAGGAAAAAGCAAATTCACGTTTTTTTTCACGCTGTCAAAATAAGACTGATTATTTCATTAGAGTGCGGCAAAGCTTTCTCAAACGCGACACTTTTAAATTCAGATGCATTATGTATGAGAGAGAGAAGCCATGTGTGTGTGTGCTGACAACAATGCTGCCCCGCTGATTTAGAGGCTAATCACAGGCCTCAAAACACCCGCCGCCAAAACCTCACATCCACGCCATGAAAGGATTTACCGGGGGCGAGGATCCTGCGCTTTGTCACGGTTGTTTTTTCCTGCATTACTGTAACGACATCACTGATCCTCATTTCCTCAAAATGAAACCAAAACACAACCTCCATTCAGGGGAACTGTTGCTGTTGGGCCAACTATCTATCTCCCCCCCCTCCTCCCCTCTCTCTCTCTCTTCCTCTCTGTCTCCTTTATTGTTATTTTTTCTCTTTTGAAGAAGAAGAAAACAAGGAAGTACACATCACATGATGATGATGAGAGCGGGGCCTGATGTTGTTGTGGCAGAGAGACGGGCGGGGTCCATCACACCGGACCACTGTAAAATGGCTGCCTGTGATTGTAAGGCAGGGCGAGGAGCTGGTGGGGTGGGGTGGTGGATACAGGCCAGCTGATACATTTCAACTAGCACGCTGTATTCACCTTATTCTTTGCCCACACATGGACGCTTCCGCATTACGTCATTTCGTAATAGTATTTCCGTTTTGACTTGCCAAAAACCCCGCAGGCAAGATGGCCGCGCACACTCCTGGCAGAATTACTCCGCCATAAACTAACATATCTTGGCCAATACGTATGTAACATACAAAATAAAACAACCCGTAATATCTTAATTTTATGTAGAATGCAGAGGGAATGTAACTGTTTAGTTAAACTTGCATTCCAGGAATATTGTGCTCTAAAGATGACGTTAGTGGCTGGAGACTGTTTCGTCCTGAAACCCACATAGGTTGCGCCAGGCCTCTGTGGGATTCGAAATAACGCATCCGAGATAGGAACGTTATGAATATAGCCACGTTATAAACAACAAACTAACGCTGGTGATCCGTATGGAAACGGTGTTACTCGAAATGGTTAAAAGTGATATCAATTTGGTCATTCAGTGGCATTTTACTGCCATATAACATAACTAACTAGCGGCTAATATTAGCCACCGGAAGAACAAATACGTTTGCGTTGAACGCGTAAGAGAGAAAAAGTGGGCGTGGTGAATAAGGTGAATACAGTGAATCAGAGGGGGAAACATCACTGTGGACCTATGTATGTCCCCACTGAACATCACATTCTATCAGGGCAAAGTGCCTCTTGAGCCACAGAGCATCAGTGTTTGTAAAACATCTTCATAATAGAAGAATCACCATCATCACCAGTTTGTTCACTCCTTTCATCCAACAGGATCCATCAGGATTGCCTCGAAGCATTTATCTGCTCATCATGGCCATTTAGTGGACTGTAGGTTTGTTCAGAGTTTGGGATGAACAAGGTTCTACTGCAGTCTATTTGGTCTCTGCTTGACATGATCTTACCTGTCGGTCATAACTTTGCTCCACACACCCCTCCTCTTCCTCTGAGGTACGCCCGTGGTCCTCCTCCGACAGCCCAGCAGAGACAGGGTTCAGGGGGAAAGGCTCTGTATAGGCACTGAGAGAGAGAGAAAACATATTATGGATACAAAAGAACAGCCTTGGTATGAGCACTGATATATATGACATGAATATTATAACAGCATAACAGTATTTACACTATAGCAGATCTTTGATAGCACAGCATGAACCTGCAATGAGTGACATCGCGCTGAAAAGCGTTAAAGGGGAAACAACAGGCATATAGCAGAGGTTCTCAAATGTTTTTTCAGCCAAGGACCCCTTACAGGATAGAAAATATACTGGGGACCCCCTCATTCTGATTTGTGATTTTGGGCTAAGCTTAATTGTTTCCACGGTAACGTGCTTGACTTTTAAATTGATTGGTTTGTTAGATTAGAATGTAATCCATGAAGCATTTTAGATTTAAAGCATAACATATTTTTGTTGAACTATGAAGCTTTTGGAACAACAACAACAAAAACGTTTTTATTTTTATTTTCCTGAAAACTTTTTGCGCACCCCCTGGCAAAGTGCCACGGACCCCTGGGGGTCCCCAGCCCCCCATTTGAGAACCACTGGCATAGAGGACACAAACTCCAACCTGTGCATCAACAGGGAAAAGACTCCAACCTGTGCATCCACAGAGAAACAACTCTTTGAGTATGAAAAGCCTGCTTTCATAATGCCTTTGCAGACGCACAGCCTCATAACACTAAGCTGTAACCTCGCTGGCCAAAACATTCACGATTGCTTACTCCAAACTGACTCCAAACACCTGGAGGATCGGTTACACCTGGAGGTTGCTCTTTCTACAGTCTACTTCTTGAAATTCTTCTCCCTGTGTTTGTCTTTGAGAGTGAACATTTCCACTCCAGTGACACTGATTCATTCTGCTCACAGATGGCACAGTCGTGTACTTACACTGCTAATCCCTGCTGTATCTGCAGGGGGGCCATGCTGCAGGTCAGGTCTCATATAGTTCTTCTCATATAATCCCTAAATGCTACCTGTGGTCAATATTAAAGTTATGTGGCTCATGAAGGTGCATTCAGTGTGTTGTACCAAATTCACACTGTCAAGATGATTACTGCACAGATATTTTTCTTCTATTGTAAAACCAGATAGATGCTCATGGTCAGTTAGAGAATTAAGAATGATGCCATGGAAGTAGTTGGCAGGTTTCACTTTTCAGTTTTGTGGAATAGCATAGCATCATTTTGATGTTGTGGAAAGTAATTCCATCACAGGCTTAGTTATAAAAGCTAAATTGTTGTAGAGTATGTCACATGGTATGAGAGAAAATACCCAACAAAGAATGCTCTGCACGGCCTACAGGTTATAAACAGAGAGCTAATGGCAGCCTGAGTGTAAACTTGTGCTTGGGACAGCTGCCAGTAACAGGTTCATCACTGCCAAGGGGACACAACAGTCACTTGACCGTCACGTGAAAAATCCTTATATAACGAGTTTTAAGGCTGGAACAAAGCCAAAAATCGAAAATAAACCCCAGCCCCTCCCCCCTCCGATTTCTATTTTTTGTTTTTGCTCCAACTGAAATGTTTTATGGTCACTCACGATTCAGTAGGTCACGGGTTGGCTTTGTTCCAGCCTTGAAACTCTATATAACGGTTTTTCGAAATGTCTATGGAGAAATGAATGGGGAACTCACTTCTGGGTTAAGAAATGTCACGTGACTGTTCAGCTCTATAGGTCGTGTAGAAGAAGCACAGAATGATGCTGAAGGTGAATCAGTACTGTTAAGTGTGAACAGATGTCCTGGTGACTGCTGAGTGAAATGGGGTGTAGCATTGTGGGATAGAGTCTAGCTTGTGATGTTAAAAACCCACCCTCGGGTACTCTCAGGCATTTTTGTAAAGAACTTCTGTAATGTACTTTCATCAACCTGTCTTGTTCCCTTCTACTTCATTTCCTTCCTACATTTCCCAGAATTACTTTCTGCCTCTTCTACCGTGTATGATTGTGGGACATCGTTCTAGAAGCCATTGCTCTTTAATGCTGAGGGACTGACATCAAAATGTGATGTTTTTAGATATGATATGCTTTCAAACTCGCTGTAGCTGCACTGGAAATATCTCGACGTATGACATCATGGTGTGTTTTTGTATTATCCCAAGGGGTAGTTCCGTTCGTGAAAACTGAAGCCAATGCGGAAGTAAGTTAAAGCTGCATTCTTTCTAATGACCAACGGACCAATGGATGACTCCATTGGCTGAAAAAAGAGGTCCAATTGTATGGAAGTCAATGGGAAAGCGACCCTACTTCTGACTTGATGTATGACCTCAGTAAAGACTTTCCTAATGAGTTTATGGACTCAATCGTTAGTTTCAAGTCTCCTTCAATAAGCATGATGTTCATTTGGTAAATTATGGTCCCATTTAGAGTAAAATAGACGATAAAGCAGACTATGCTTTGGGGGCGTGATTGACAGATTGTCCAGTGATCGTGGACCAATAGCAGGCGATGCTGCGGCTCTTCTCGTCCACATTTACATCACTTCCTGCTCCAAATAACCAAGATGGCGATGCGGTGAAAATGCCAACCTCGAGGCTTCAAAGCGGGAGCCCACAAACCAATGGTGATGTCACAGTAGCTACCGCCATATTTATTATACGGTCTAATATCCACATCCCCACCTCACGGGAGCATACTTGTAATCATTTATACAGAAATGCAACTGTTTAAAAGTGATATCATTGTCTGGTAGACGTGACCTACCTGATTTCTAAGTTAAAACAGCCCCGAAATATGTTGGGGATGCAATTCTCGGCCGGGATGCGGAAAGGTTCACGGCAGGTGTCGCAAGCGCAAATTAGAGCCGTGCCGAAATCAAGGCTGTGCAAGGCTGCGTATGACATATCCAAAAGGAATTCCACTTTCCACTGCGCAAATACCTCTCTCCGCTGGGAGCGCAGCGGTAATCTCCGTGCAGCGCACCCAGCGCAGAGAGGTATTTGCGCGTAAGAGGTCCTTTTCAAAGCTCTTAGCGCAAAGTAATTGCTCGCTGCTGACGATAGCATAATGCCATCTATCACCCCATTTTAGCGCTGAAACGCCTGCTTTGGCTTGTGGCAGCCAATGCCCAGTGCAGTTATCACAGGCCGCATGCCTTGTGTCCGCCCCCAATTTGCATTGCGCACGGCGTTAAACGCTAAATTAGCGCTTTTGGGAAGATAGAGCCCTTGATCTTTTAATTGTGATGTTTAATGACATATCCTTTAATATCTAATAAAGAAGTAAAATGCCATAAAACTACCGTAAACACACACACACACACACACACACACACACACACACACACACAGACACACGCACGCACGCACGCACGCACGCACGCACGCACGCACGCACGCACACACACACACACACACACACACACACACACACACACACACACACACACACACACACACACACACACACACCATAATGAGTGCTTGTATTGATGCCCCACACAGTAAACAGCCCCCTGTGTGTGTGTGTGTGGTTGTGTGTGTGTGTGTGTGCAGATAGCAGTAGCAGGCTATTAGAAGACTCTCAGAACCAAGGGTTAACAGAGTTCCCTGCTAGACTTCAGCTTCATTCAGACATACCCATCCTTCATGAGCCACACACACACACACACACACACACACACACACACACGCACGCACGCACGCACGCACGCGCGCACACACACACACACACACACACACACACACACACACACACCTACACACACACACACACACACACACACACACACACACACACACACACACACACACGCACCTCATATATATATATATTGGGTGGGCTGAGGGAAGCACCATATAGGCCATTACTCATGGTTGACCCCAGAGAGGACAGGCCAGCCTGGCTGGGGGTCTCGGTGATGTTGGGAAGAAGAGAGAATGGGAGAGATGGAGCTTTGAGACAGGGGGGTTCCTCCTCGAGGTGCCCAGAAGCAACTCTCTCAGCCATAGAGCCATTTCCACATTCACCTTTTCACCCTGCTTTATTTGCATCTGCATCCTCAACCAACAACAACACAATCTCTGAAAACAACTGTCTCTGTTGGGATTAGCCTAAGGTGACCAGATTTCTGAAATGAAAATCGGGGACATTTTCAGTTTTGCAGTCAATATCTCATTAAAATATCCAATCTTATTATCTATGAAATATAAAAGGGGGAGAATTCTGGTTTCATGTATTTTGGCCATGGTCCTGTAATAAACTATGGTGCAGGTCGACTGATATCCCTCCAAAATACCACATTTAAGACCTCGAGGAACACCATAGAAAAATGCATGTTCTGATTTGATATAAAAAACCTTTGACATTTGGAGATTTCACTAAATGAATAACATCTGTAGCATGACATGGTTGGGACAATGGAGGCTGTAGGTCTTCTAGTTTCATATGATATCACTTATTCACTATAGCTTTAAAAATGAGCCCGCTAGAGTCTCTGAAAGACAGTCATCTCGGCTGCAGATGAGGAGTAGAAAATCGGGGACATTTTCGGGGACAGCTTCCAGCCGCGGACAGGTCACCAAAAACGAGAAATTGGGGACGTCTGGTCACCTTAGATTAGCTACCTGAACGGTAATGGAGGGTTGTGGACCTATACATGGACCTATAGAAAAAAACATCAACAATTGCCACAAATGGAAATCATTTCGTCCATGAATTACTTCCTCCTTCTTCATCTTGAACAGAGGGGATTTCCTTCTTAAACCATCCTAAGCCGTTATTGCACAGGAAAAACGTGTGTATAGCTCCAATCAACTTCATATAATCATTCCATACATAAAGCTCGTAATAATGAACAATACGTGAAGTCCTTTATCAAGACCCATTAATGAAGTGCTATTACGCCAGCCAATTGCAATGTCTTTTATTATGTTAAATCGACTGTGCCAAATTCAGAGGAGCATACAATGATTCTCTGCTCAAAGACGTAGCCTATACGCCGCCCCATTTTCTGTGAATTTGATGAAGCTTGTAATATGTAATTCAATTGAGCTAAACATTGAGTATTAAAATATATATTAGGTGCAATCAGAAGGGCCTTTTCCCGCGTGTAATGGCGCTATTACAGGACATTATAGGCGCAGCTGAATAGGTTCACATTAGCCTCTTCAGCATAGCAGATTGGGATACTGATGGGGGATTAACAGAATTGAGGCACTTTATAGTTTGCTGCTGTTTGTGATGACGGTTATGCGTGTAGCCTCTGGCTGTTGTGACAATGTGTGATGAGAGTCTGGACCCTCTGTCTGCTGCCGCCCTGCCTGTGACATGGAGGAGTGCTCTGTATAATAACGCTCATCTAACATCATCTGACAGGCTTGTCAGGGCAACAACATTATAACCTCTGCTCACTTGGTTTAAATTGATTTATCCTCTCTTTAGCCACGGCGTGTAACGATAACAGCCATAGTCAACCAATCACTTTAAGCCTTGTTCGTTTGTATGAGCAGCAGTGATAGGCCGCCGGCATTCCTGACAAAGCCACAATAAAGAGCAGACCTGGCATTCCGGACAGCGCCACACCTCGCCGTGTTGTTCCAGGAGGAGTCTGGGAAACCTCCGCCCCGCCGCGGTGACCCCCTTTCTCCTCCTCCCCGTCCTCCCTCTCTGTCTCCCGCCGCAGACCCTCCGCCCTTCTCCTGCATTTCCTGTAAACAGGCTGGTGGGAAGCTCCTATAGGCTGGACACTTCCTCCCTGGGGATGACCTGGCAGTGACCTCAGAGTCGCCGCCTGGCATCGCGGCCCTGGCCCGAGCCAGCGGTACACACCCTGCTGCTGCCCACCACCTCGCCACACAGCCACCACCCAGCTAAACAATGTTCTTAAGATGGTTCCCTCATCACTACTAACACTAACATAACAGTGGGGTGGAGGAGCCGTTTGAGAGGCCATGGTAGGGCTTTTGTCATCACGCTGAAGAACTTTGTGTTCGGCTGTTTTTTGAGTGAAAATGTTGCCAAAGGGTCACCAGGAGATGCACTAGTGTGCACACATTAGCACTAGCTAATTGAAAATGCTCCTATAGAGCTATTTACTTAGTGTACAGGGACACCAGCACATCTGCATTGTTGTGGTCTACCTACTGCTTAGTGTTGTTGTCACAAACAACACAGAATCCAATGCCATCACAAAACCTCGGCTGTCTTTGCTTCAAAGACTTTTCCCAGCACTCATTTGTTGCGGTACTTACTACAATACAAGGGCAACTTCCTCTGGAGAACCGCCATCTTTGATGAAGCACCTTACAATATAATATACTGTACATACTGTATGTACTGTATAATATGCAGACACCAGTGCAGACACACACCCCCACACACAGACACACACGTATGTACGTACACACACACACACACACACACACACACACACACACACACACACAGAGACACACACACAGAGACACACACACACACACACACGCACGTACACACACACACACACACACACACACACACACACACACTCATTAGCAACTCCTGGGCTATGGGCTTGGGATCAATCATTAGTATGCCATGTGTGTGTATGCATGGTAGCCTATGGTAGCCAGCTTGCTATACCATCTCTTTGCTTAGCTCAGTTAGTTGTAAACCTGGTGTTGAAGTAGTGTTTGAATGGTGCTATACATTAATCACAGCGGGCAAAACAAAGCAAGCCTATGTCACAGCAGTGTTGTACGTTTGTAAGAAACATGCATGTCTCTGCTTCTGTAGGCATGATTCTTTTGTGTGGCTCACGGTCACTCTGCTCAGCACAATAATCCACTTCTCTCTATAGGTCTATAGGCTACAGAGCAGTGTTGACTGTTCAATGTGTTCTCCATACATCACTGCCATCATCAACTAGCTGGACTGGGGGCAGTGGCCATGTCAGGCGTTGAACAGAGTTTAGTGGAAGATGCACACACACACACACACACACACACACAAACACACGCACGCACACACACACACACACACACACACACACACACACACAGAGACACACACACACACACACACACACACACACACACACACATCTGAGCACAGCACACAGAGGCATGCACAAACAAACAACCACACAACATACAGTGAGCACACACACAGACACACACTCGCGTACGCGAACACACACACAGACACACAGACACACACACACGCACGCACGCACATGCACACACACACACACACACACACACACACACACACACACACACACACGCACGCACACACACACACACACACACACGCACTAAGATAAACATATACCCCACCATACACATCCAGACAAAACAAGAGCCGCCTTGGCAACAGAGGCATCTCCAGGGGGAATGCGGTGGTGGAGGCGAGCTGTCAGGGCAGAGAGGTTCTTTAGATCTTTGTGAGCAGTTTGAGGTCTGAGACCTTCGCCACACAATGAGCACAGATCGATAATGTCACCGGGAGAAGAAGCCACACTGAGGGGCCATTGTCTGGGAAACAGAGGGCTTTCAAACGAGGAGATGTGTCTTAGTAAACAGAGATAAACAGAGAAGACGGATCAGGTTATATGCTCCTGCAATACAGGTGACTATGAACGAGATTTGTGTAGAAATATGGATAGAAATTAGATTCAGGACCCTCTTTTGATTAAAGTAAACAGTTATGAAAGGCAAATTAAAAATTGTGAAACAAACATAAAGTAGACAATAAAGGGCACCGCAATAATAAAAAATAAATTGGGGCATGGAGGCATTCTGCCCCAGGATCATGTACAGAGTTTAGGGAGCTGGTGGTAATGGTCTGTCTCTTTGACTACACACAGCTCATCAAACAGCTATTTTATTAAGACCGGGGGACCGTGTGGCCCCACTGGCTGCAGCAGCAGTGCCACAGGCTGGGGTCATTCGGTAGGATGTGGCCTCACTCGATCACACACAGCGGTAAATCCATGGGCCCTCCAGGGTCCAATTGAAACGAGAAGCACTCGGGAGAGAGCGACTTTAATAAAAGCTCTCCCAAACTTAACCTCAAGTGTCAGGTACAGGAGAGCAATTACAGCAGCAGAACTACTCTCGCCTCCCTTTTCTTCTGTTCTTTCTTTCCCTGCCCCCTCCTTTGCCTTACTTTAGCACTACGCCCCCTGGCTTTCGTACTCGTCTCTGTTCCTTATTCTCCACATTCACACATACCTTCTCACCTTTGCTTGTTCCCCGCCTCCCAATGTGAAAAGAACTCTCTCTGTCTTTGACACCCCTATACTCTCTCACTTTTTAATTGCAGCCCATAACGACTTCCTCCATTGTGGATAAACCCGTGTGCTCTGTGAGACACCCAATTGCCACGAGCTGTTCCATCCCCTCACTCGCGTAGTAGGAATCAGCGGCACCAGATGCGACCTCTAAATCCACCAAATGAAAAACAAGAATAAGCTCTCCCACAAGCACTGTCCGTCTTCCCACAGCCACCGGTGCTTGACACAGCATGCTGCTCATCTCTCTCTGAATACACTCTCCTAGATGAGGGAGAACCTGACCTGCTCAGCCAGATGCCCCACACTGACTATCTGTCAGCTGTTCACCACTGGAGATTGCACTTCTGAACTGATGGGGCCTGGCTTTACAACTCCACCGACAAACATGAAGGTGGTTGAAGCCGGACTATAGCATTCCCCCACCTATTCTGTAAAAAAGTGGTACATGCATGCTCAGTATCCAGTATTCAGCATCGGCTAGTATATGAAGATGAACTGAAAGCGCATATAGAGAGGCAAAGTGACCGCCTACTTCCTGCTTCAGCACTGTACCAGGGATTTTTATCCGCCATTTATTTTCCCATAGACATTTCGTAAAATGCTTATAAAAATAGTTTTACTTCGTCAAACCAAACGCTTCAGCTATATTATTTCGAATCGGGAGAGACCATAGAACCTTTCACCTTCAAAAAACTATATCGAAAAAACATTTTCTTTAAATCCGCAATTTCTTTACATTTTGGTCTCAGTTAAATGTTATGTGGTCTCTCCTGTTTCTAAATATATCTGAACCGTTTGGTTTGAACATGTACAACTATTTTTATAAGCATTTTACGAAATGTCTATGGGAAAATAAATGCCGGATGAAAATCTCTGGTACAGTGCTGAAACAAGAAGCAGGCGGTCACTTTGCCTCTCTATACAATGATGAACGATGAGGAAAAACTTCACGGCCGTGTGAAAAGCCATCTCATTTCTCATTTGTCATGGATGGTTCTAATGAGTAGTTTGCCCTTTTGCATTCGAGCATGGCACATTGGCACAATTCCAATTACATTTTGCATGGATTTATTGAGAGATATTACTGTACCTTTCAGGCTCTTCTTTAGGTAACTGGGGTTTGCTGTCAATCCCCGGGAAACTGTTCATGTCCACATAGCCATCGTTGTCGTTGCAGGTGATTGTCATGCGGTTGGGGTCCTCAAAGAACTCAGTGACAGTGAGGGCTCTGACGGGTCTGCCTGGGATCTGAATGTTCTCATAGTCGGAGCTCATGGCCGGGATGTTCTCGTAGTCTGAGGTGTCAGCACCAGCACTGGGAAACGAGATGGAGCGTGGTTTGGTCAAAGGCAGTGGCATGAGGGGGCGACGAGAGCGCTCCTCGAAGGACTCCCCTCTGGAAATGCCCCTGCCACCAAAGGCTTTGGGGTCTCCTTTCCTCTTCTGGTGGTAGAGAACAGAGAATGTGGACGGCAGGTCTGGAGGACGCTGCTGAGGCATCACCAAGCCGGACTGGAGCTGCGGAGAGCTGCTGGTGCTCCTACGGTCCAGCTCTATGACTCTCGATGGGCCATGGTGGCTGGACTCGGAGGAGGAGCGCGAAGAGCGGACACTCCCATCGCTGAAACCTTTGGAATCGCTCTTCCTCTTGAACTTGAGGGCGAGGAAGCGCTTGAAGGACGACGTCTTCTTCTTAGGTCTATCGGTGGTTTCATGCTGGATCAGGAGGGAAGGGGAACTCTTGGTAACGGGTCTCTTGGTAATGTATGCCAGGTCAAAGGGTGGCGGGATGTCTACTAGTGAGGTCGGGGTGGAAACACCACTGGACGACTGATGGCTACGCTGTGAGAAGCTTCCAGAGGAGGTTATGACACACGGGAGGGAAAGGTTATCATCTCTCCTCTTCATCCTGCCCTCTCCCTTCAGCGATTGGTCGAGCTCTGCGGGACTGGTTAAGGACAATTCTGGACGCGAGTATAAGAGGAAGCGACGAGGTTTCAGAGACGGGATTAGACGGTTGACCCCTTGATGTTCTGGACGACTGAGAGGTTCCCCGTTCTGATCCAAAGCCACTGTGCAGTAGTCATGAGTCTGGTACTCCGTCCCTGTCTCCTCTGGAACGGTCTCGGGAACATAACCCGGAACCTTTCCAGAGTAAGAACGCGATCGTGTGACAATGGTTTTACGGTCGAGCGCCACAAAGTTCTCACCTTCTGAGTCAAACCCCGCCTCTTCATATATATGCTCTTCGCCATCTGAGTCTGTGTCTTCGTAATAAGGCACAATGTGACAGTCCAGTTCTTCTATGTCCTCTTCAAAAGCTTCAGTGGTGTGGGCAAACACCACCCTGTTGGTGAGCTCGGGGCCCACGTCCAGGTCTGCCGGTACGGTGATGTTGCACAGCCTGAGGCGAGGCTGGCAGCTGTTCCTCTGGCTTTGGAACGCCTGATCTCGTTTGGCTGTCCTCTCTTTAGCACTCTTTCCTTTTATTTGTCTTTTTTCCATTTCCTCGTCTTCGTCGTCATCCCCGATCTCGACGTAATCCTCCGACGAGACGCACTCCAACTGCTGGGAGTCATCTGCCTCGGGGCAGCAGAGGGAATCGTCAATGTCCGCATACTCGTCCACTGACTCGGTATCCTTGTCTTTGTCTATGTGCTGGTCGGACTGCCCGGTGCCTTCCTGGATCTCACCCTGCTCTGAGAGTGCGTGTTTCTCCTCCAGCTTGTCCACGTCGTCTGAAGACACGTAGTACGGCTCTTGGTTAGAAGCACCTGCGGTCTCCGGTTCATTCGAAGGCTTGTCATCAGTGTCGTCATCTTGACCCCACTCGGGGTCAGCAGTGCTGGTCGGATCAGTTGGCACAGCTCCAATGACGGAGTAAGGCCCAAACACGTCCTCAGTGCTAGCCGTGAATCGAAAACGCCCGGAGGGATCCTTGGTGGCCCGTTCCGGTTGCCACGATTCTGTGTCCCCTGTTTCGGCCGGGTCACACGAGTCACATGTATCACTGGCATCATCTGTGGCGCCGATCACATCGTAGGGATACTCCTCATTCACGGTTGGAAGCATGCAAAAGCCAGCGCCAAATGCGAATCCTCTGGCTTCCACCTCAGTCTCATCTGCGAGTAATTCACGTTGCAAACAGTCTCCAGTTTGTACACTGTCATCTTCTTTCACTTCGCTGTCATTCTCCTTAACACACTTATTGAGGAATTGCCTTTGATTCAGGTTTTGTTCTTCTACATGTTCATCTGGGTTTTCTGTAGGACCTCTAGGGTTTTCACTCTGTTCACTAACACCCTGCTCCTCCAAATATAATGAATGTGCTAGTGTATTGTCTTCATCTTTGTGATCAGTGTACGTTAATGTGTCCTCCTTGTCACCTTCAGATTGGTTCAAGTCATCATCAGTGTTTTCCTCCTCAGTAGTGTCAACAGTAGATCCATCATCGACTGCTTTGATTGTGTCGTCAGAGCCAACACTGTCTGTCTCAGCAGCATTATCTAACATCTCTCCTTCTTCCCCCGTTTCCTCCACAAGTTCTCCTCCTATTAGATCCTCACAACAGTCGTCGTCTCTGCTCACATTGCCATTGATGTTATCCTCTGCCTGGCCTTTCTCCTCTTTCTCTTGCTCCTCCTCAGCCACCTCGTGAAGGTCTTCGGTCTCTCCATCAGAGTGACTCAGGTCTCCGTTACTGAGGCTTTGTGAGGGGCAGGGCTCCCCCTGTAGGTGAGGCTCAGACAGGGGCCTGGGCTTGGGGGCGACGGGAGGTTTGGGGCCACAGACAGGAAGAGAAGGCCTTGACATCAGCTTGGACTGCACCTTGATGGTTAGATGACTGCGGACCGTCGGTCGGGGGACTTGCGGTGGATTCTGAAAATCTGAACAAAGAGAAAAAAGATATTTTATAACACAACTGTAGAAGCCACACAAATAATAACATTTTTTGTCGTTGTTGTTGACTACTTGTGTTGCATAACCATAAAGATTCCTATTTCTGAACAGGATGCAAATAGGAAGGCAAGCCTTGAGCAAGAGTCAGTGACTGTAGGGGACATTATGTGCAGGAAAAACAAGAGAGTCACAGTGTACTTAGGGGAGAAACAATAACTTCTCCCTGTCTGCGATGTGACACATACAGGTTGGCCGCATACAGAATTTCAACACTTATAACAGGATTGACCTCAACTACTGATTGGTTGATCATAATAATGTAACACTTTGCAGGTCATTTTCTAATCACAACACAATACTGTAAGTCATGTCCTACTTTTGACATTCATTCTCAAGTTTTGCTTTTAAATGTAGTCTTCTTGATGGAGTGCTCGTTAACATTCAACTACTTCATTGGAAAACAATGCTGATTTATTTTGCACATGATCCCCACACACATATCCGAAAACCGTAAACCGTTTTGCAGGCATTCCTTTAGTTTGACAGGTATTGAGAGTTGATTTGAGTTCAGTTGTGGACCAGTGATGTCATTTGTGCATGGATGACATCACTGGTAGTGCTGTCGCCTCACAGCAGGAAGGTCCTGGGTCGGACTCCCACCTGGAATGCTGTTGGCACTTGGGGTGTGTCTTATTGGGGTGTGTCTCCCCATGCCTTCGGTGCCTATAGTGCCCAGGTGGGTTATCTCGTGAAAGGGCCTTTCTGTGTGAGTTTGCATGTTCTCCCCCGTGCTCACCTGGGGTTCCCTCCATATAAAATCGATATGAACCCAAAAACATGCAAAGAAGATGAGCTAAGAGGAAGCTGGTCCCCGGGCGTCTGCGAGGAAAACGCTGCCCACCGTTCTGTTGCCCTGCCCATGGAGGAGGGCGAGCCAGGATGGGAGGATCAATTTCATTTCATGGTGCCATTTGGATAGGAGCATGTGTGTGTGTGTGCGTGCAAGGTGCCCGTGTGGGCAGACGGGGTTGTCCATCCTCGTTTCGTTTCGTTTCGTTAAAAATAAATCAGCGTTGTTTTTTTCATGAAGTTCGCTTAAAAATGGTCAAGTCATTCGAGAGCACTACTTATGAAATTTAGTATCGTCATGAAACACACCCATACTTAACAAAGAGTATACACCCTCTTCCTGTTATTTAGTACCTGCCCTGACGCACATCCTATTCAACCCTGTGTGCACTCTGGCTATCTCTGTGCTCGCTCGCTCTCTCTCTCTCTCTCTCTCCTGGCTATCTCTGTGCTCGCTCGCTCTCTCTCTCTCTCTCTGTGTCTCCTGACTTGATTTTGTCTGAATGCTTGTCTAAGCTAACTTGCTTGTCATGAATAATGAATACCTGCCCAGTACTGCATGTCTCTTTCTGCCCATACTGTAGGCTATATCTTCTCTCTCTCTCTCCTACTTCAACAGCACCACGCTCTATCTATTAATTCACACTCACTCACTAAACTCTAACTATTCCAGCAGCAGAGCCTCCTTGAAGGACTCCACACACAGGATGTCGACGGGGGGAAGGACATTAACAGCATGGCCTCCCATCACTCCTCCATGAACCCCTCTAGGAGTACACATTTTCACAACACAAATGCAACTTCCTTCTCGTCATTCTTCCCTGACTCTCACGAAACACACACACACACACACACACACTGGCGCACGCGCACACACACGTACACACACACACACACACACACACACACACACACACACCTACACACACACGCACGCACGCACGCATGCGCACGCGCGCGCACACACACACACACACACACACACACACACACACACACACACACACACACACACACACACACACACACACACACACACACACACACTTTTCTGCTGGAAAGGTCCTTTGAGTGTGTCAAAGAACAATAAAACAGGGAGAGAAAACAAGGGTCCCAGTCTGACTAAAGTACCAAACTGCAAACAACAGGATATGAATTATGCAACAAGAATTCAATTAAAACAAATGTTTGAAAAACAAAGGAAGAGACAGACCCAGGGAGAGGTAGACGCAGAGAGAGATAGACCCAGAGAGAGATAGACCTAGGGACTTTGACTGTGCCAAGCTCCCAGGATTTCGGACTGTGCACTGATCATGAAATGTCGCCTCTCAAAAAATAACAATGTAAGTATAAAATTCCAAGTGGAAAGCCACAGAACAAAATTTGACTTTCTGGTTTAAGATGGAGATTTCCCCTGACAGATGTTACAACATACAAATGGAACATAGCAGTTTGCCATGGGGCAGTGCAATGAAGGATTATAATTATGTGATTATCATTGTGAATTTCTGTTCCCCAATTGATTACTGTAATTTACAGTAGGCTACATACACTTGCATTTAACGGCTCTGGACAATTTCGCATAGAAGGTAATCCTAATCTAATCCTATAGAGAACATTTCCCAATAATCCACTGAAATAAACTTTTTTTTTTAATTATTATTATTATTATTATTATTATTATTATTATTATTATTATTATTATTATTATGGCTCATCCAAATTCATCCAGAGAAGCTCCAAATGTCATGAAAATCCATCACACTCGCCATTGTTATTATGTGATGGTTGCCCTGATCTAAATGGTGAGTTCCATAGTGATTTCCATGAAACTTTGAGTATCCCAGCTATTTGGAGGGAGCTATGATCAGTCAGTTATGTTGATAATTCATTGTACCGGTGGAATGCTAGATATATATAGCCTCCTAGTTCATCAAGTCGCATCGATTTCAACTGATAGAATATTGAATAAAACACGCGAAAACAAATAAGGGGAATTTCCAGATGGAATAAACCAATTTCCTATTCTACAAAGTATTCATCTCGCTCTCGCTCTCTGCAGTCTCTCTCTCTCCCACAGATGAGTCGCACAGCACTTAACACTAGTTGTAAATAAACCGTTTTAAGTTTAACCGTTAGTGATAAATTGACTGTATAACAAACCTGCGTTCATTGTGGGTAATCATCCGCCATGGCAACCGATGGTTATCCTCATATTTTCGCACCCATGTGTCCGTCCAAAATAACGCGGAAAGAAAAACTTAGTCCAAATCGGGGAAATCAAGTTGTAGAGAGAGAATAGCACATGTCGTCTTGGTTTCTCTCCTTATTGAAAGCGACTTGTGGAAGAAGACACTTGTCTCTGCAGGGAGGGAGGCAGCTGTGCGCAGCCGGCGTGCATCTCCAGTGATGATGCTACACTAGTAAACTGGTGCGCATCTGGAGACGGGAGGTGCTGTTGGACGCTTCCTGAGGCAGGACTCTAGCGCGGTCGGACATGGACCGCGGGCGGCGCTGACCAAACCCACTCCACTGAACATATCAGGCTATTTATTATGATGATGATCGAATAAATAAATCACATTTTCATCGCAAATATTTCCTTTTTTTGTTATGCACAGTGCACACAGCACTCCATCTCAGCTGCTACTGCGGAAGTTTTTGCACTAGGCGTATTTGCTGCATGTTTGTGGTCGCATCTGAGGATGTTTTGGTGCAGCAGCAGGACACAGACTCTAGTCGCAGTCGGGAGTAGCCAAACCCTCGGTATGACCACACCAAAGCACATTTCATCCCAAGGTTTTCATTGTGGTAACGGACAGCATAAAGCTCAACTACTGCGGCCGTTGTTGCACAGAGAAAGGATTTGCTGCGGTCAATGTGTTTGGCACAGCTATAGGGAACAGGTCCACATATTTATGTGGACAACAGTTAGGCCTATGTCTTGTGATATGCTACTTTTCTGCCCTGGAATGAAGGGGGCACAATAGGATAAATATTATATTTACTCAGATTTCAAAGTCAAATTCTTTCACACTATTATTGTTTATCCGTCATGTTTTCTTCATACATTGTTTCCTGACCACTAAGAACCTTGCATAGTAAAAGTTCCTAAAAGCACTTTCCAGAAGCAGTTTCTCTAGGACACCGAAAGCCTATAGTTGCTATTGGCTGGGCTTTCCTGGCCCGGCATCTGTTGCATGATTGAATGAAAGCGAGCCTTTAAAAACCTCTCTTCATAACAGGAAACTGCTCTCCCTGTTTCCTGCACAACAGGCAACACTTCCTTAGCAACAGATGGACATGGTTGGCAATGTTAACCCTTAGACCTTCACTGGAACTGATTGACTGGTGCTGTGCTGTGCTGAGCCTGACGGTATGATCAACTTTGACCAACTTCAATGTGGGACTCTTAGCGGCGGGGGGGCGGGCGGGGGGGCTTTTCAAGGACATACACACCTCCTCCTCTGCTGGGATAGCCAGCCACTTGGGGCCCATGATTTGACAGCTCCCAGTGCAGGTTAAAACAGCCACACATTGAGATGGGAATATCTCTTCTCTTCCTCTCTATACACACTTGAAGGTCAAACCTATGCAGCAGGACCTTGGGGATTTGACGGCGTAGTTGGAGGGGTGGATAGTGATAGAGAGGAGAAACGTGCAATAAAAGAATCACGTGTGTTGTATCGCTGCGGGGCACTGTCTGGTCCTGTAGACTGCAGTGGTGGCACACACACCCCATACATTACGCACACGGGATACACACCCATACATTACGCACACGGCACACACACACACACACGCACGCACGCACGCACGCACACACACACACACACACACACACACACACACACACACACACACACACGACACACACACACACACACACACACACACACACACACACACCCATACATTACCCACACGGCCAAATTCCCATTCCAGATGGTTTGGTGCAGGATTGACCGAGTCCTGCTGCAGGTGCAAAGCTCTACTCTATCAGACTGAGAGGTGCTTTGAGAGCGTTTATAATAATCACCTCACGTTATCGTGATGATCACTTACATTGTGCTCATTCATTAAATATTAAATACGTTGGCGTATTGTAATTAATTCATTGTAAAGCGAGTCACTTGAGAAGATATTAAAAATGGCACAATTATTGTGGGGGATTTAGTGTGGTCATTGTGCTCGCTGCAGTAATCAAATTGTTCATTTCACTATGCGACTACGCCAAAACAATAAAGTCACTGTGACTCATGTGTTGCTTCCCACTTTGTTACAATGTGATAATAAATAACCATGAAGGAGTGATGTTGGAGCCAAGATGGATTTTAATGTGTCAGTAGTAGCACATTCACAGCTGCAGAACAAAACATAACCTTTTGTTCTTGGGAATGGATAGCTAAAGATAGCTCCGGTCTGGTCTTTTGGCACTTGCCGTGGTGTTTCTCTCGAGACTATTCTATTCACAATTGCTCAATCTGACCTTCTTTGGTTTCACGTGTGCAAAATATTATGTTTTGCCTTTTGCATGGTGTGCAAACAGAAGCTGTCAAGAGTATTGTGTCATGTGCCACGGAGCAAAGAATGGCTTTTCGGAGTAAATATCCAGGCTCCAGATGTGCCACACAGACGTTCAAAACATGTTTTTTTGGATGGAGGATACAAATTTCCTGGACCGCCTGTAGCTGTGTGCTGCGCTCTGTCACCCCACCTGGAACACAACTTGACTGGAAGAGGAGAAAAGGGGAATGGAGATATGAGGGAAAACATGGCATAGTAGGACTACTACAGGCCCGGCTCCAGACCCAAATTACAGAGGGGGCCTGCCCCTAGCTTGGGGGGGGGGGGGGGCAAGCTACCCAAGGGGGGTCCGGGGGGAATCTCCCCCGGAAGAAGATTTTGTACATTTTAAAGTAAAATTCGTAAACCTGTTGCATTTGAGAGCAAAATGAAGAGGCTAAATCTATGAAGAACTACACACATACTGTATCTAATGTGTTGTGACTTTACAAATAATTAGGCCTAAACAATTCATATTAATTGTATTTACACATTGTGCACAAATTGCATTCATTGTGACACATTTACAATAGTTAATATCCAGCCAGAATCACTGCAAATGGATGTTCAAAGTAACAGTTAGCAATAGCATTCAGTTAATCAATGCCTAATGACAGCCAGATTCCGTTTTAAACTTTAAAACAGAAAAACGGAAAAACGTTTTTAGCCCCATTTTTTTTTAATGGGGGGGCCAGTTTGGGGAATGGGGCTGCCCGGCCCGGTCAGGGACCCCCCCCCCCCCCCCCCCCCCCCCCCAACGCCGGGCCTGGACTACTACTACTAGAGAACAAAATGACTCTCTCTCACCTCCTCTCCCCTGGACACACTGTGCCAAACAGGAAAGGGATCAGGGAAAGGGGTCAGCAACTTGCTCCCAGAGCCGAGACAATCCACAACACCTGCTTTGCCAGTGTGACTGGACGCTGCACTGAATGGATGTGCTGTGTGTTTTGTTATCCCCCGCTGAGAGGAAAGCTACGTGACACTGCACCGCATTTACTGGAAAGCACTTGTTTTGGCCTGTGTAGATGTGCCCTTTCGTGGCACAATGTGTTCCCATACTAAATTATGTCAGTGGCACGTTTGCGGCTAAATTCATTTTTAAGAAAAGTGGGCCCTTAAAGGAACACTCTGCCCATTTTCAACCAGCTTTGTATCATTAGAACATCAGTAGTATATCAGAAAACTGTAAACTGTTTTGAAGTCTGTCATTTAATTTGACAGTTATTGAGTGTTAAAGTGTGACATCACTGGTCCACACTAACTCAAATTAATAACTCATTAACTCAAATCAACTCTCAATAACTGTCAAACTAGATGAATGATGAATAGTTTGACAGTTATTGAGAGTTGATTTGAGTTAATGAGTTATTAATTTGAGTTAACACTCAATAACTGTCAAATTAAATGACAGACTTCAAAACCGTTTACAGTTTTCTGATATACTACTGATGTTCTAATGATACAAAGCTGGTTGAAAATGGGTGGAGTGTTCCTTTAATCATGCTATTATGCAAACTAGTTAGCTACAGTGTATTAAGTGCAGGTATTGATTTCGTTGATACTCAAGAACAATCAGGCAGAAGGGCTTTAACTCTTTACAATGACCCAAACACCTTTGTAATTAGTGGATGGCAAAGTGTTTGACTGCTGTATGGATCCACAGCATTTATCGACATTTCCTTTTATTGATTCCAAACCTGTGAACAACCAATAAGGGCCACCGCAGTCCTCCTGAGAGCGGTGTATTCGCCCCGAGCTTTACCATTCTGATTAAGAGACTTGAGAGCAGAAGGGAGAATGTGTACAACATGACAACAGATTTTATTAGATTGTCAGAACATTGAAGGAGAGATTATTTTTTAGTAATGGAGTTTGGTCTTTTTTTTGATGAAGAGCGGTGACAGGATAGATATGCATTATTGAACAGAACCTAGAGGCAGTGCAACAACAACCCACTGTCGCCCAAGAAACTCAGGTGGTTCTTATGCATAAAAAATAGTTTTGTGCAACCCGGGTGAAATATGAAAATTCTGTTGTCAGCACAGTGTAGGCTATACTCCACTCTGCCAGCAGTATGAAAGCTGGAACACTCCTCACTCTGCTCTGCTCCCCCCCTTCCCTTCCCCAGCTTTGCAGTAAACAGGTGGATGAGAGAAGTCAGCACTTCATCAAAAGCAGCTAATGCAGGCCTGAATCCCCACAGGAGCCACGGAATCCACAGAAAATCAATGAAACTCGCCTATATCACTGTCGCCATCACAATGACAAAAATGTGTAATGTTATATACACAAATGTATAATGTATGCTGCAGTGTTTACTCAACAGTATGTTGATTTATCCCATTTGTAAGCTCCTTAAAATAATAATAATAACAGCTTATATCCAAACACTTTGCATCTGCTCTGCATTTATTACTGTTAACTAACCGACAGCAGGCGGCGGTTGTATATTAGTGGCTCATTAAGTGACTTTACGCAGTCATTCCCGCAATGCTCTTTTGTGTTACGTCTAGCCTAACAAAACAGATCAACCGGCAGCGCCGTTCCATTAGCCAATAACAAGGTATAATTGCTCTCCAGTATAAAGGGCACGGCTATGTCGCGTCCCTGTTAATTAGCCTTGAAGCTGTATAGCCAGTAAGAGGTCAGCCTCTGATAACAGACGACTTTGTTATTCTTTGCTTCTCTATTGATGGAGAGACAATCCTCCGAGCCACACTGTAAAAACAATGATTTATTGGTTCAAAATAACACCTTCAAGACGCTTGTGAAGCAAGTGGTGTGTCCTTTTCAAACAAGGCACAATGGCCCAGTCAAAACAGCAGCAGCCACTGGCCTTTAGCGTCAGATTAATGAGCACAGCAAAGGCCTATCCTGGTGAGAGGGTGGAGTTTCTGCAGTCGGTGTCTTCCTGCATTATATATTTCCTCCATCTCTGCGGTAATTTTTAGTTTATCATTTTAATAGCCGGGAACACTCGGGTCCCTTGGTCGCATGTTGCAATATAATGTGAATTCCCTGTGTAAGATCTGCTGTGTGTGTGTGTGTGTGTGTGTGTGTGTGTGTGTGTGTATATTTGTGTTGTGTGAGTGTGTGTTCATGCAGGTGTGTGCTGTACATGCCTGCAGATGAGACTGTGTAGGGTATGCAACTTATCATCCACCAGCATTCTGATTGCACAAGGGATCTTCTAGAGGGAAAACAATAGGACCATGAAAAAGCAATGAGCCTGACTCTTCCTGCGACTGCTTTCACACCTCTCAGCCTACAGAGACTGAAGATGCACGCGCGCGCGCACACACACACACACACACACACACACACACACACACACACACACACACACACACACACACACACACACACACACACACACACACAGGTTAAAGGGACAGTTCACCCCAAATCAATTTTTTTTCTTCTCATACCCGTAGTGCTAATTTATCCATCTAGATCTTTTTGGTGTGAGTTGCTGAGTTTTGGAGATATTGGCCATAGAGATGTCTGCCTTCCCTCGAATACAATGGAACTGGATGGCACTCAGCTTGTGATGCTCAAAGCACCAAAAAATACATTTGGAAAAAAAACTCAACAGCAATGTCTCCAGAAAGCATGATCCGGTTACACAAGATAATCCACAGACCTTGTTGTGAGCAGCAGCACTTTGTCCGAAATATACCCGCTAGCCGGCTAGCCAGGCTATAGAGTAGAACTATTTTCTATAGCAGATAACAAGGTCTGTGGGCTATCTTGAGCAACTGGGTCATGCTTTCTGGAAAGAGACATTGCTGTTGAGTTTTTCAAATGTATTGATTTGGCGCTTTGAGCACCACAAGCCGAGTGCCCTTCAGTTCCATTGTATTGGGAGCAAGGCAGACATCTCTACAGCCGATATCTCCTAAACTCAACAACTCACATCAAAATGATCTATTCTAGATGGATAAATATAGCACTAGGAAAATACATATTTTAGATTTTTGGGTGAATTGCCCCTTTAAAATGTGTCTGTAAACGCTTCAAGAATCCCAGTGCTTGACATCAGTCAGAATGCATTCATCGTAGTATGTTTTGATGTTTTGCTCTTTTGCCGAACAATTTATTGTTTTGTGATGGGGCTATACTTCACAGTTTGAAAATGACATATTTCCTCTGAAAGCTTGTCGCTTGAACCGAGAAGAATCACATGCCATTCTGCACAATATCAGCACAAACCATAAGTCTATAATCCTTGAATAAATCAGTACTATTCATTCTGAGGAATTGGGTGCATTAGAAAAAACCAATAGCAATAGCCAGTACACATACACAGACTGTACACCACACAGCAGTGAAAACATATTCGGGGGGTTTCCTACTTGCATTGACAATGCATCTTTCATCATACTGCCTGTGCAGATATGAGCGAGTGCGGTGACGTCTCTCTCCCTGTGTGTGTGTGTGTGTGTGTGTGTGTGTGTGTGTGTGTGTGTGTATGTGTGTGTTTGTGTTTCTGTGTGTGTGTGTGTGTGTGTGTGTGTGTGTGTGTGTGTGTGTGTGTGTGTGTGTGTGTGTGTGTGTGTCTCTGTGTGTTTGTGTCCAGTCAGCCTGGCTCTCGGTGGTCTAGAGAGATAGTGCAGCAGAGTGTGGGGAAAACAGAAAACACAGATGGTTGTTGCTTTTGCTTCTTCCGCCAGACCTGTGTGACCTTTGTACAAAGATAACAGGGCGGTCTCTTATCCCCAGAACCCCCCCCCCCGCCCCTCCTCCTCCCAACAACAGCCAGGCCCGGCCCGGCAGCTCAGACAGAGAACTTCCTCCTCAGTCCGAGCACTCTGATAGAACAATATCAACAGCCAGCGCCGCCACAACGCTCTCTCTCTTTTGTGTCTCCACAGGCTTTTTGTTTTGGATTAATTAAGTCCTTTCTAATCAAGACGCGACCTGGACAGACAGGAAATGAGAGATGTGGGTTAAAATAACATGAGTTTTATGGTCGTGTATTCAACAATGTGAGAGCGCTGCTACCTCATGAGCCATGCGGAATTTTGTGTTCAGATTCGACACTGCTGGTGTCTCTCAGAGGGGGAAAGGAACTATTTATACTTTTACTCCACTACATTTCATAGGGAAATATTGTACTTTTACTCCGCTACATTCATCTCACAGCTGAGTTACTTCGCAGAATACAGGTTTACATGCAAAACATATCAAGCTTATAAAATGTTACATTGTTATAGGATTTTATACTCCCCAACAATAAATGGAGCAGATAGACCTACAGTACAACATTAAAATACTTCTTCCAGATTAATAATCCATCAATAATTTGACACTCTGAAAGCAATCACCCTTCAGAATGAGTATAGGTTTTGATACTTAAGTACATTTTGCCTAGAGTCTTAGACTCTAGGCAAAATGTACTTATTATGTATGAGGATCCCACACAATGGGTCCATGAGCAAGCAGCCAGGAGAGGCACCTGTCGCCCCTAACCTCATCGAGGTATGCGAGAAACGGATCCCAGACAGCCGAAAACCTCTTGAGTGAGTTGGTCCTCAGGAACCTAAGTCTCTCCATCCGTATAACAGAAGCCATGTCCATCAACCACAATTGAAAAGAAGGTGAAGAGGAGGACTTCCATTCCTTCAGAATGAGTTTTTTTTGGCAACAGTTGTCCCCTGTGTCAGAGACTGTTGCACAGCTGTAGGGAAGTTCAGAGAGGACTCCGAGCAGCCGAAGATGGCGAGTTCTGCCTCCGGCTGGAGGGCTATTTTGTAGGCCTTAAGACTACCAATTAATATTTTGGCCCAGAATCCCGTTAGTGAAGGGCAGAACCAGAAGGCATGAGATAGTGTGCCCTCTTGACACTTGACGCCTATCAATCAATAAACAAAATTGAACAACATATAGAAAACAAGCATAACAAGCTTTTAGCAAGACAATTAAATAATCTAGCTATCTTGCAGGCTAACCTACCGCCTGCTGTACTGGCACCCCCACCTTGACCCTAGATGCTGTGGCCCAGGCGAAATGCAGCCTAGGTCATGGGATCCAAGGTCACCCTAAATGCACACAAGGTGAAGGAAAAACAATGTTTGTGCTGCACATCAAGTCTTTTTGTGATGTGTACGCGCTCCATGTACTCTATTGTAAGAGCACTGTGGATAAAACATCCACGTAGATAAAAAAAGATTCTAATTACAGTATTATAGTCTTTCTGCTGCCTATAACTGTACTGTCTTTGGTCAAAGTTCACTCCAAGCAACTCGTGTTGTCCTCTGTCACATTGTGTGTGTGTGTGTGTGTGTGTGTGTGTGTGTGTGTGTGTGTGTGTGTGTGTGTGTGTGTGTGTGTGTGTGTGTGTGTGTGTGCGCGCACGTGTGTGTGTGTGTGTGTGTCATTATGTCCTTTCCATCCCCATGCTATGCCAGTTGATGCTGAGGTTCTCTCTAGGAAACAGGTGCCATTGTGTGTTTTTCTTTGGCAGGATGTTTTCTTCCCCTGTCCCATGGATGTCCCTGTCCCCTGTCCCATGGATGAGAACATGGATGTCCCTGTCCCAAGGCGTCCAGTGTCCCATGGATGGACACAAGGTGACACTATAGGGAGCTGCTATGGCAGCACGGAAACCACTTTTTAGAACACATGGTCACACCATTACGCATTCATGCTCTCACCATTTTTATCGCTTTCGCTTTCGCTGTCGCTCACACACACACACACACACACACACACACACACACACACACACACACAAGGGGGTAGAGTGGTCCCGTTGTCCTGTCTCTGCTCGGGCGTTTTTTGCTGAGGTGGTCTCAGTGAGGTCTCTCACGTTTTTACATGCACAGTGAGCCCCAGGGGATGAAGTGTGTGTGTGTGTGTGTGTGTGTGTGTGTGTGTGTGTGTGTGTGTGTGTGTGTGTGTGTGTGTGTGTGTGCGTGCGTGTGCATGTGTGTGTGTGTGTGTGTGTGTGTGGTGTGTGGGACACGGCCAATTACCTGTGGCAGGTGCAAAACCACCACAGTGTGGAATGATGCGTTTGCATGTGTATTTGATCATGATGTGCAGGTCAAGACCAGTGGGCTAGCTCAGGGTTTGGATTGGTAGTAGAGGAAGCAATACTGAAAGCTGTAGTTTACTCGAATGGCCAGTTGAGGCTGGACCCAAAAGGGAGTCATTCCCATTCTTTTTAATAGGCAGTAATTACAAGATTATAGTTGCATCACTGCCTAATAAATAATAGATCATAATTGCAAGATTTTTACCCCTTAATTCCTGGACTTCTTGTTTTGTTACCCTGTAACTATATGTTAATTTACTAGAATGCCATTACAAACTAGATACACTGTAATTAGCGGGCTGTAAAATAAACAGTTATTTTTTTTAATGCACCGCCCCCCCTCCCCCCCACATTGTATTGTGACATGTGGTAGTTTTTCTCTTTCTTCATGGGTAAAAAGTGTTTTTCCAAATGAATCTCACCCCCCCCCCCACATGGAAATATAACAATATTTGTTTCACATGTGAAAACTTAATCTCACATGCAAAGAGACAATTCACAGGTGAAAATGTTCACATGTGAAACTCGAAATTTCACATGTTCCCATGATAGGAAAATCATGTCAACAAAAAGCACATATTTTGTGATTTCTGTAAGTGAGTGGACACTTGGACAATAACAACAATCTATAAGTCGTATGATCTGCCTAGGACGTTGGGCACATATGACCTATAAATGTAATTGTCCAAGTGTCCACTAGGTGCAGGGCCGGTTCCAGAACAAGATGACTAGGGGTGCATCCTAGATAGGAAGGGGTGCAGATGCCCGGCCGAAAAATTTGACATGTTATTTTACTAAAAATAATGCATTTGACCATCATTTCAAGTAGAATGATACCACCCAAGCAAGAATATTTCAAGTGTTTCAAGTGCTTTACTGAAATATTTGGACCATATAATGATAATACAATTATCTCAACCTTAAAAGGTTACATATAGGTGCCAAAAAGCCATAAAATCACATCAAAGAACAAAGAAAAACAACAACTATAATTCAAGTTTAAACAGTAAGTGTGCAGCTGTAGCATTTATTTAATTTTTTTTTTTTTTTTTTTTTACTTTTCAACTGAGCATGCAGACAATTAAAATAAGGGTGCAATGCATGCTTTTGCACCCCCGTAGAACCGGGCCTGACTAGGTGATAGGTGTCATTCTCAACCCTGTCAATCACCAATAGTCACTTATATGGAGACAATGTGTTGCCATGGCAATCCAGGGGCCAAACGGGTCACCTTTGATACAATGAGCGGTCGTTACTAACAGTGGCAGGGTGATATTGCCTGAGTCGTCATTATTCGGTGCAATGAAAAACCCCTGTGAGCGACTCTCGAGGGACTCACTCTCTCCCCTCACCCCTCATTGACCCAGTGGCCATTGTCTTTACTGCTCACTCTGGCTTTCTTCAGCAGGATCTGGGCTCTGTGGTGTCATACCGGTTTATGTATTCACCAATGTGGCGCCTGTGTAATAAGAGAGATTTAAATGTCAGCTGATGGAGGCACTTTCCCCTTAAGTAGCTAATAAAGAGATATTGCTGTTGAGAGAGTGTCTTTTTAAGCACAGAGTGTTTAAAGGGTCAAATGCTTGTTTACCCTGTGTGTGTGTGTGTGTGTGTGTGTGTGTGTGTGTGTGTGTGTGTGTGCGTGCGTGCGTGCGTGCGTGCGTGCGTGCGTGCGTGCGTGCGTGCGTACGTGCGTGTGTGTGTGCGTGTGTGTATATGTGTGTGTGCGCGCGTGCGCCCATGGACAGACGTTAGGTATAAATTTCAGGTGTTTCTTCATTTTCCTCTAATAAGGTTAAGTGGCATCTGAATGTGAGGCACAGCTGGGGTCATATCCAAAATCCTTCTGAGCATTCATTCCCGTTTTATTCCATTCACTCTGTTCTCCATGTCCTGTTTTATTCCATTCACTCTGTTCTCCATGTCCTGTTTTATTCCATTCACTCTGTTCTCCCTGTCCTGTTTTATTCCATTCACTCTGTTCTCCCTGTCCTGTTTTATTCCATTCACTCTGTTCCCCCTGTCCTGTTTTATTCCATTCAGTTTGTTCTCCCTGTCCTGTTTTATTCCATTCAGTTTGTTCCCCCTGTCCTGTTTTATTCCATTCACTCTGTTCCACCTGTCCTGTTTTATTCCATTCACTCTGTTCCACCTGTCCTGTTTTATTCCATTCACTCTGTTCCCCCTGTCCTGTTTTATTCCATTCAGTTTGTTCTCCCTGTCCTGTTTTATTCCATTCAGTTTGTTCCCCCTGTCCTGTTTTATTCCATTCACTCTGTTCCACCTGTCCTGTTTTATTCCATTCACTCTGTTCCCCCTGTCCTGTTTTATTCCATTCAGTTTGTTCCCCCTGTCCTGTTTTATTCCATTCACTCTGTTCCACCTGTCCTGTTTTATTCCATTCACTCTGTTCCACCTGTCCTGTTTTATTCCATTCAGTTTGTTCCCCCTGTCCTGTTTTATTCCATTCACTCTGTTCTCCATGTCCTGTTTTATTCCATTCACTCTGTTCTCCCTGTCCTGTTTTATTCCATTCACTCTGTTCTCCCTATCCTGTTTTATTCCATTCACTCTGTTCCCCCTGTCCTGTTTTATTCCATTCAGTTTGTTCTCCCTGTCCTGTTTTATTCCATTCAGTTTGTTCCCCCTGTCCTGTTTTATTCCATTCACTCTGTTCCACCTGTCCTGTTTTATTCCATTCACTCTGTTCCACCTGTCCTGTTTTATTCCATTCACTCTGTTCCCCCTGTCCTGTTTTATTCCATTCAGTTTGTTCTCCCTGTCCTGTTTTATTCCATTCAGTTTGTTCCCCCTGTCCTGTTTTATTCCATTCACTCTGTTCCACCTGTCCTGTTTTATTCCATTCACTCTGTTCCCCCTGTCCTGTTTTATTCCATTCAGTTTGTTCTCCCTGTCCTGTTTTATTCCATTCAGTTTGTTCCCCCTGTCCTGTTTTATTCCATTCACTCTGTTCCACCTGTCCTGTTTTATTCCATTCACTCTGTTCCACCTGTCCTGTTTTATTCCATTCAGTTTGTTCCCCCTGTCCTGTTTTATTCCATTCAGTTTGTTCCCCCTGTCCTGTTTTATTCCATTCACTCTGTTCCCCCTGTCCTGTTTTATTCCATTCACTCTGTTCCACCTGTCCTGTTTTATTCCATTCACTCTGTTCCACCTGTCCTGTTTTATTCCATTCAGTTTGTTCCCCCTGTCCTGTTTTATTCCATTCAGTTTGTTCCCCCTGTCCTGTTTTATTCCATTCACTCTGTTCCACCTGTCCTGTTTTATTCCATTCACTCTGTTCCACCTGTCCTGTTTTATTCCATTCACTCTGTTCCACCTGTCCTGTTTTATTCAATTCAGTTTGTTCCCCCTGTCCTGTTTTATTCCATTCAGTTTGTTCCCCCTGTCCTGTTTTATTCCATTCAGTTTGTTCCCCCTGTCCTGTTTTATTCCATTCACTCTGTTCCACCTGTCCTGTTTTATTCCATTCACTCTGTTCCACCTGTCCTGTTTTATTCCATTCACTCTGTTCCACCTGTCCTGTTTTATTCCATTCAGTTTGTTCCCCCTGTCCTGTTTTATTCCATTCACTCTGTTCCCCCTGCAGTGGAGTCACAGCTGCTGAGCCGCGGCAAAATATATCTGTTATGTCTGTTATTGAGAAACAGATGGGGTAATGGAACTGGAACAATTCAGACTAAGCTAATCAAATGTGGCTGATTAGATGTATTCGGATGGCGTTCCTGTCAATGAAATAAGTTAGCAAGCAGATGAAGCACAACTGTCATCATCATTACAGTCTCTCTCTCTCTCCCTCAGTTGTGTAATGTAACAAAGTAATAATACTTTGTAACAGTCCTAAAATGCATACTTTTACTCCATTACATTTCCCCTAAGCATCTTAGTTGGCCAAATCAGAAGGCATTTCGTAGCCTGGAAGCAAGCAGGTTTGGCCAATCAGTGCTCCTATAGCTTGCAAGTTATGCTAATCACGATCCACACTCCATCCCAGTTGGTGGCTATAATGCACCAACACATTGTTTGCCAGCCACTATAAAACTCAAGAAGAAGAAGATTTCCACTCAAGCTCAGGCATGTCTTTTGCTTGCTTTTTTATTAATAGCATTTACTTGTACTTTTACTTTCAATACTGAAGTACATTTAATATCAGAAATTTACATTTGAGTACAGTAAATATCAGATCATTTAAGAATTTTACTCAAGCATTCTAATCTGAGACTTTTAACGTCTATGTTTTCTACATCATTTTCTGGTGATATTACATTACGTCATTTGGCAGACGCTTTTATCCAAAGCGACTTACAATAACACATTTTTTGTCCGCAATAGAGCAATCAACTATGGAGCACAGTCTATGACAACTACAACTTCTGAAGGAACAGTGGTACAAGTTTAGGTTAGTGGTACAGGTTAGTATAATATATATGATATATATGATATATCTATACTTTTACTCAAACGTAGGCTGGTATGCAGGTACTTCATCCACCACTGCTGCTAACCCCACTGATTCAACGTTAAGCAAAGGAGAGATTCACAGAGCATCTTTGAATGCTTTTAATAAATGGTATCATTTGAAAAGGTAGATACAGAAGCAGCCCAGAGGATTATTATCCCCCCAAAAAAAGATTGGATTTCATGAACTGTGTTACAGCGTGGGCTACATGATAAATGAAGCGGAGAAATAAACCCCAAGAAAGTACAAGCATCAGTGATCTTTCCATTGTCGCAGCTATAGGTTCCCATTGTGAGGAATTCTGTACCTTCAAGCAGTATGCACATTTTATGAGCTCCATTACAAAGTTTGTGCTAACACAGACATAAACAGACCATAAAAACGGGGGAGATCATCCTTGGGGCAAACCTGGCTATTGGATTCCTGTTCTCCTCAGAATAGACACATGCTTATTGTGCTAAACAAATCCCTTTAGCAGCATTAGCTTTCAGCATTTTCCCTCCACTGGCTATGGGAGGTGTGAGTGTGTGTGTGTGTGTGTGTGTGTGTGTGTGTGTGTGTGTGTGTGTGTGTGTGTGTGTGTGTGTGTGCGTGCGTGTGTGTGTGTGTGTGTGTGTGTGTGCCTGTGTGTGTGTGTGCCTGTGTGTGTGTGTGTGCCTGTGTGTGCGTGTGTGTGTGTGTGTGTGTGTGTGTGTGTGTGTGTGTGTGCGTGCCTGTGTGTGTGTGTGTGTGTGTGTGTGTGTGTGTGTGTGTGTGTGTGTGTGCGTGCCTGTGTGTGTGTGTGTGTGTGTGTCGGTGGAATGAGAAGTAATATGTGGCGGAGTGGCTTTTTGTTATATGTGGCGGAGTGGCCAAGTCAAGTCAAGTCAAGTTTATTTGTATAGCCCAAATTCACAAGCATGTCTCAGAGGACATATGTCTAGCTAAATCTAGCTGACACAACAGTAACAATTACAGTAGTAATAATAACAACAAGATTGAACAATCATATGATAGAGAGAGACAGAGAGAAAGGGAGAAATGGGGGATGGAATGTGGGGGAGGAGAGAGCAGGAAGAAGGAGGAGGTGGGGAGGGAGCAAGGGAGGGAGAGTGGGGGAATGTGGGGGAGGAGAGAGCAGGAAAAAGGAGGAGGTGGGGAGGGAGCAGGGGAGGGAGAGCGGGGGTATGTGGAGGAGGAGAGAGCAGGGCAAGGAAGGAGGAGGTGGGGAGGGAGCAGGGGAGGGAGAGCGGGGGTCTGTGGAGGAGGAGAGAGCAGGGCAAGGAAGGAGGTGGGGTGGGAACAGGGAAAGTGGGGGAGGAGAGGCAGAGTGGCAGAGTGGTTTTTTGTAATATGTGGCGGAGTGGTTTTTTGTAATATATGGCGGGAGTGGTTTTTATCAAGCTGTGTGTCCTTGCAGCAGACAGTGAGCAGGGCAGACGCTGACAGGCAGGGAAATGACGCTTTAGGTGGCCGGCGAGATGGAACAGGAGATGTCTCAGTCAGATAGATAGCAGCAGGCTAATTAAGTCCTCTCTTGGTAGCAGCGCGAGCTCCCTGCAGAGCTTGTCAGTGCAACACAACACAAACATGAGACACAAAGTGTGGCACACTTCAGTGACTTAGGGCAAATGGGGCGCACAGAAACCGAAATATCAACTGGGAATTCGCATGATCAAATCTGATCCAAAAGACAAGGAGACTAAAGCACATGTGTACAATAGCTGCACAAGATTTTTCAGTCTTGTGCAGCTGTGAGCAGCGTTGTTGCATCTGACCTGTAGAGGACAAGACTGTCACAATCTCATCTGCTATGTGCATCCATTACTGTGCTGAATAATAATGGGGCCGGAGCTATCACAAGGGCAGTCACTCAGAGCCAAACACTAACATGATTATGCTAATATAACTGCCAGTGGCTATTCCTCTCAGTAGCCAGAGAGATGCACACTGAAATAGCCCCTCCTAACAATCAATCAATACATATAAGTAGACGTCATATCATTGACTCTCACTCCTGGCAGACAAGTGATTGGTGAACAACAGCGTTGATGTCTCCAAAGCTGTTCAATCACTGTGATGTATGGAGGATGGGGAATTTGGCAGGCTGTGGCAATACATTGTTTCAACATCCAGTTTACACGTGGTCAGCAAATGTAATTAAGCAAAATATAATTTTTTTTTTTACATGTGAGCGATTTGTAGTAGATAGTTTTTCCATCCATCTCACTAACTAGCCTACACAAGTTATTAACTGGAGGATGGTTTAATTCCATTGTGTTTCTGATTAAACTGACCCAGGGGGATTCCCACTGTGATGCCAGTAAAACGGATTATTCTCCGGCTTCAACTTGATATTACATACAGTATATAGAAAATAGTGCCTTTAATTGTATGTGGTGAGAGGAGGAGTCTGGACATGAAACATTGTGTGATAATAAAAAAAACATGAAGAAAAAAAAACCCAACACTGTTTAACTAGGGCCAAAAATAGAACCAAAACTGCAGAAAATAATTCCCTCAGCATGTTATCCAATTAATAAGTATCTCTGATCAGATTAATATCATATAAATACAGGTGTATACAGTTAATCAGCCAGGGCACACTGGGTGGATTGGTCTGTTTGATATACAATGAATGGTATACAATGAATGGTATGGTATAATCATCGGCTTAGACCGTAGCTGGCCCTGGGTGAGGTCTTAAGCGTCTTATAACAATGGTCTATCTGGTTGACATCAGATTGAGTACCACTAAATATGATTGTGTCTCCACCTCATCACCCCGCCACACACACACACACACACACACACACACACACACACACACACACACACACACACGCACACACACACACACACACGCACACGCGCACACACACACACACACACACACACACACACAGGACATAAATCCCAACACCTCTGAGCATCCAAGCCTTCACAGGAACATCGTGCCTCAGCACATACGGCTCAGTGATCTAATGTGCGCGTGATCATCCAAGCATGTGTTCAAATGCAAGTGTTCAGTAATACCTCGTCCCCGGAGACAGATGGTAACCCCCCCCCCCCACCTTCCTCGCCGGTCC
Source organism: Poromitra crassiceps (assembly GCF_964638095.1). Lineage (NCBI taxonomy): Eukaryota > Metazoa > Chordata > Actinopteri > Beryciformes > Melamphaidae > Poromitra > Poromitra crassiceps. The sequence goes on from NC_139649.1 coordinate 6,665,025, forward strand.
CTCCCTCCCCCCTCCCGTTCAAAAACGGTTTGATTTATGTTCTGCCCCGATTAGAAACTTTAGCTTCCTCTCCTCTTTTCTTCTTTTAATTGCCATATTTCTTTTCTGTCTCTCTCCTCTTCCTTTCAAAGGCATTTGGTGTTAGGTGATGATAATAGGGGGGGAGCAGCGGTGGCTATATAGCTGCAAGGCGTTGGACCAGGAGAGCACTAGCTCAAGTCCTCTCTTGTGCTGATCCACCAGGGGACTGGACCCACAGGCAGGAGTGGCTGCTGAACGATGTCTCTCAGGAGAAAAGGGTTATATTATGTTTCATATAAACCAGCACATCCTCCACGCCTTGGGGGGATATATCTCGATTTGTATTAGTGGGCTTTGGCAATATGAAGAGACCAAAACCATGATGATAAACAATGTTGCTTAGCTTTTATGATTTTATCGCTTTCCCCCCGCAACACATGGCGTGATTTTTCACCCCGAGTATCACCATGGGAATATAACTAACGGCTCTTATCAAACAATGGCTTAAGGGTCGCTGTTGTAGTCCAAGGAGCACCTGCACTCAGAGTTACACACCATGACAAAACTACTGAAAACCCCCTATCTGTTTCCTCCCATTTCATATCGAGGTGCATATATTTTCCTATTTCACAAGCGAATGATTTAAAATACATTTTTACAGTGTGCAAAAGGAGGCAGAGGTTACATTAGTTCAACACTCACTGAATTCAAGCCGGTGATATATAGAGTTGTGATAAGAATAATAACTCTAGGCAATACATCAAATGTCGGAGTTATTTTGGGAGTATATTGAGTGGAACCCCCCTCCCCCCAGATGTACAACTTGGATGTATGTGAGCACATCCCAAGTATACAACACACCATGTAGCATCCCCCACTCTTTCACTTTGATACCTTTTTGGGTTGTTGTCAAGTGTGTGCTGTATTTCCATTGGACATGAAGGTCATCATAAAGTCAGAGCCGTCTATATAGAAGAGTCCCAACATCTCCATTCACTCCAATGCACCAGTTTTTTACTCTCAAGAGTTCCAGGAAGTAAGGTCCTGGATTAAGCAGCACTGTCGAGTTGCAGCAAAATGGACAGTTTGTGTTGTACGTTGAACGTTCTTTTTTTCTTTCTTTTTTTTTAGAATCAAATTGTACATTATCAGCTTTATTTTGGCATTCAAAAGTAGCACGAGACCCCTTCCTGGCTGTTCATTGGCTAATGAGTCACGCATTTTGGTCGTCCGCTGACGCCACTCTCTCTCTCTAAATTGCTCTGCATAAAGTGGTGAATGGGGTGTGTTTAGTGGTCAGAGGATGGCTGGGCCATAATAGGGTTGTATTGATCGTCCACAAACACCCCCATGCTAAAGCATCATCTGGACACCTGTGATTGATATGAAGGCCTCACAGAGCCTTCCCTGAGGGTTGTGTGTGGTACGCTTCATGTAGAAATGCACAATCTGGGGTCAAGTCAAATCTGTCAGCTATGCATTTGGTTTTTAAATATTATATATTCACATACTGTATATCCTTTCCCAGAATCCCACTTGCACTGCATGCAATATATATGCTGCACTCCACAAAATAACTGCTCAGAAATTAATATTTTTTTCTCTTTTCATCAGTCACTTTGGTGAAGAATATATGTTTTGTGTTCCAACATGTTCAATTATACACTGCTTTACTGAAGCGTTAACGTGGTACAGAGGAAATAACAGACTGGAGGTTCCTTCAACTGGTTTTGACTGCCGCTTCCTGTTATTTTGTTTTGTTTGTTTAATATTCATATAATTTTGCAATAATGCATGAATCCATTTGTTTAATAATGCATATTTCCATTTCCAAGGAACTGTAGATTCATTATTTGTTCAAAACATTATAGCTTATAATCCTAATGATAACCATTAGTCCCCTGCTGTGTCAATAGATGACTTTTACTCTGAAGACACCAAGGCTGTGAGTGACAATAGGAAGACAATTTGTAAAACGTAAAAAGATACACCAACAAACCAGCTGAGGGCTGTGGGCTGTTGACTAAAGTGTTTGCAGAGTCAATGCAGTTGTGTGTAAAAAGTGTCAATTCTGATCTACATACCTGGGCACACAAGCATTTTGCCTTAATGAGGTGGACACTTGTCAGGAGACTATTTCGGTGGGGCGAATATTTGACAGACATGGAATGGTAAAAATTACATTACCGGTACATGTGATTTCAAAATCGTTACTCTTGTCTTAATGTTTAGTAAGGATAGATAGAGCATTACAATTGCTTATTTTTTTTAAGAGTTGTTCAACTCTCCCTTGGAATTGTCACTTTTACATCTCCAAATAAAACAAACCTTAACGAACTCATGACATCACTCCCCCCCCCCCTCATTAACGAGTTATCAGCCGTCCGTGGGGGAAGACCTCACTTCATTTATAAATAAGCATCGCGGTGACTTTGTGCCAATAATTATGATCGCTTGCACAACCATTATCCACTTCTACGGAGAGCTGTAAACTTAATGACTCAGCATCATCTCATTTTCTACTTAATTATTAATATGTTCCCCGGCAGCTGTTGTGTCAGGAGGGAGAATCTGTTCAGAATGAGGGGGTTCTAGTCTGCTGCACACCCTGAGTGAGCCATTCATACACTACAAGATCTAACTATACTGAACAACACAGAGGGGGACTGTTATGAGGAGCACAAGGGAACGCTATGAAGAAGCTTCAGTCTAATAGGCCCAGACACACCAAGCCGACGGTCGGCCATCAACGGTGTCGGTGAGCATCTGTCTGCTGGTGTGTCTGGGCCTTCAGAATTCTTCCAGACACATAGCTCTTTCAGATCTCTTTGAAGGTTCTGCCATTGTAATGGGCTATTTCCTTTTCTTGCTGTTTCGATTGTTCCTAACACGCTTACCTTAAAATGTGCCAGAGTGATATATCTCCTCTTTCCCTTCAACCCCCCCCCCCCCCCCCCACCATCCCCCTGTAATTGGAAAGAGATGAGAATGTTTACGTTTAACATGCAATCTAATGTCTATATGTCTGCATTCTGACGTGATATGCTGATTTGTAAATGTGTTGTGCAAAGTCTCATATACCTGGCTGAGCTCACACTCTTGGCGGCTAGACAGTTAATTCAGGTGACTTATGATCGTGTGGATGAGCAGTTGATGTGTTTTTTGGCACCAGAGGACAGAGGCAGTAAGATATGAGAAAAACATGGTGGATAAAGACTGGTTTTGTTTGCCACACGTGTCTATCTGACTATGGCAGTGTGGCAGGCAGTGTCAGTGGAATGTACGACACATATTTTGTTTTTCACTGAAGCTATATCACTCGTAATAATTTAGTTGAATTACGCTCCATCATCAAGAGAAATTGCATTCAAATGAACATGTTTAAATTGTGCGAAAACACATTTTGGTTTGCTTTCCCGCCCGGACGATATCAGTCAAACCAATGAGCTTAGACATCGGTGGGAATTGAAAGACGTTTCGGTGAATTTCACTGAAGTTATCATATATTATATTGTGTTGAACCCGGGACAGGTTGTGTTCACAACCAAGCTGTTGCTGAACTGTTAGTAAATCCCCAGGTGAGGTGTAATGTGACAGGCTGTGATCCCTGTGCCCTGGCTTAATATAGTAACCTGCCCACACACACCGGCACCGCCCTGTTCATTACACACACACACACACACATACGCACACACACACACACACACACACACACACACACACACACACACACACACACACACACAGACACAGACACAGACACACACACACACACACGCACACGCACACACACACACACACGCACACACGCACACGCACACACACACACACACGCACACACACACACACACACACTAACCAGGATTTACTCTCTTTATTACCCCGGTGGAGTGTTTAATTTCCTGGGCATTTTGGCGCGTTAGCGCTACAAGCAGGTGGGTGTGTCGGGGGGACTGGCAATCACTCAGGGAGATGCTGGGAGACAGTTGACACACGGCAGCATCGTTAGAGGGAGGGAGGGAGGGGGGGGGGGGGGGGGGGTCCAACTGGCCTGGGTGAGTGAGGGGAGATGTGCATGTGTGTATGTGCTTGTGTTGTGTGTGTGTGTGTGTGTGTGTGTGTGTGTGTGTGTGTGTGTGTGTGTGTGTGTGTGTGTGCTTGTGTTGTGTGTGTGTGTGTGTGTGTGTGTGTATGTGTGTGCCCGTGTGTGTGTATTATGATGTAATGCAGCGTGCAGAACTCCATTGATTGGTCTAAAGGAGCTCATAAACATTGCTTGGCTGCTGCCTTGATGAATGCGTCGCCACCCAAATTGTTTTTAATCAAGATTCAGGCGCTCTAATGAATGAATGATGAGGGGCTGGGAATGAGCTGAAGTTGCAGCACGCATCCTCAGTGGGACGTCCACTGATCCACTGATCCACTGCCACGTTTTTCTGTCGGCAAACACGAGTGGATCGATGACAATCACAAGCCATACTCATATACCTCTGGATGTGGACTGTTCTGCTGCTTAGAGAGAGGAGGTCAAACTGGCTCAAGACGTGTCTTCACTATTCATTGAGGGATATGGTAACATGTCATTACGGTTGGCAATCTATACCTAGAGGATGGATGCATAAAAGTGTGACCACGGACTCGATTTGGACTCATTTGAATATTTACTTATTAAAATCGTATTCAATCAAGAGGAAAACACAAATGAATAATCTTATGATTCATTAACGTGTGACCTGTGAGTAATACTGTGCATATTGGGTCGTCAACGAACGATTATGCATTAATCAAAGTGAAAAAGCAATTAAAAAAAAACACATTACAACTCTTTTCATTATAGAAGATAGTGGATACGTGCATTATATAAAAATGACTTTCAGCGAATGAGACATCTATATATCTCACTGCAACCGATCCAGTCTGAAATGTGAACTTCACAAGGCTAAAATACATTGGCCAAGACATACTGTGATCAAGGTGATGGTGACAGAATATCATGTTTTGAGATAGGTGTGCGAGCCTCAGATCATTTCAACTTAAAACGGTCACCATGTTGCCAGTTGGTGTAGTTATTATAGTGTCGTTAAACTGTAGTTACAGCGTAGCTATTCAAATCACAAAGCTTTATCTCAAGTGACTGCTCCATCTGAGCCTATTGACAGAGGAGATAAGCCACAAGCCGGTAGCCATATCTGCGGCGCTATCAGCGGGTTCAGGGGTCGTCCAGCCTCCCCCCTCCTCAAGCAGAGAGGAAGGATATACCCCACTTCCTAAAGCTCCGCCCTGCCCGCTGCACTGCACAGGAAGGGGGAGAGAAGCTCCGCCCTGCCCGCTGCACTGCACAGGAAGGAGGAGAGAAGCTCCGCCCTGCCCGCTGCACTGCACAGGAAGGAGGAGAGAAGCTCCGCCCTGCCCGCTGCACTGCACCGGAAGGAGGAGAGAAGCTCCGCCCTGCCCGCTGCACTGCACAGGAAGGAGGAGAGAAGCTCCGCCCTGCCCGCTGCACTGCACAGGAAGGAGGAGAGAAGCTCCGCCCTGCCCGCTGCACTGCACAGGAAGGAGGAGAGCGCTGAAGGACTCCCTGGAGGTTCAACCTGAGGGTGCTGGGAACAGCACCGACAAACCACTGTCCACCCCACCGCCGTGACTCTCCCATCACTAAGATGCCACTTATGGGGGCACGGTGGCGCAGTGGTAAGCGCTGTCGCCTCACAGTTAGAAGGTCCTGGGTTCAATTCCAACCTGGGACGCTGTGGGACGCTGAAGGAGTGCGTGCCCGTCCGCATGTCCTTGAGTGCCCACCGCCCGGGTGGGTTCATCAAAAAGGGCCTTTCTGTGTGGAGTTTGCATGTTCTCCCCGTGCCCCCCTGGGGGGTTTCCTTCATATACAGTAGGAACCCTTCACCAAAACATGCAATATACGAGTCGCTGAAGTGGTGCCTCCTCTGGTCGTTCGGGGCGCCTGTTCGGAGGGAGGGGAACTGGTTGGAATAGCGTGATCCTCCCACGTGCTATGTCCTACCGGTGAAGCTTCCCCTGTCAGGTGAAAAGAAGCGGCTGGCTACTGCCCATGTTTCGGAGGAAGCATGGAGCCAGTTTCGGCTCTCCCCAGATCGACAGAGGGTGGAGCAGCAACCAGGATAAATACATTTAATTAGCACTAATGGGGGGTAAAATGGGATAAAAAATGGGGGGGGGGGGGGAATATACAGTATATAAAAAAAAAAATAAAGAAAAATGGGATGCTAGTTTCCCATACTACTTCCCATAGCCCATCATTTGATTTTTTTTTCATATTATGGAGAAAAAAAGTCTATATTACATTATCTATATTATATATATCTATATTATAGACGGTTTCAACTCAACAACATAAACATTCTAAATTTCCTCCAGCTTCCTGTTGCAGTGGTTGAATCAGAATCAGAATCAGCTTTATTGGCCCAAGTATGTAGACATACAAGGAGTCCGGTATACGCTGCTAGCACACTGACAGGACGTAGGCTAAGCTAGGTTCCAAACGGTTCCCTAGCAACACAATTCCATGAAAACGCTCTACGGTAGAGGGCAAAGGTCAAGTTTTTTTTTAAAGTGAGATGATACAGCTCAAGGCGGTTTATCTTCTCAATAAACTTACTTACTTCCAACCAAAACATTCAGTTCAGGGGCATTTTCTGGACCAATGTTCCCTGTAGGCCAGTGGTTCTCAAAGTGGGGTTCGGGGACCCCCAGGGGTCCTTAAGTGGGTTCCAGGGGGTCCTTAGGAAAAGGGGTCCACTTATTCTCACTAGAATTCTAACCATAAGTAACACAATGACAGACACAATCTACGGTGGCGCAGTCGGTAGCGCTGTCGCCTCACAGTTAGAAGGTCCTGAGTTCGATTCTCGCCTTGGACACTGCGAGCGCTGTGGTTGTGTTCCCCCCCCCCCATATCTTCAGTGCCTACTGCCTAGGTGGGTTATCTCGTCGTAAGGGCCTTTCTCTCTGTGTGGAGTTTGCATGTTCTCCCCGTACCCCCCAGGGGGTTCCTCCGTATATAACCCCCCCACCAAAAACATGCAGAAGATCAGATCGTCATCGTCATCCGACCAGTGACGACAACATCCGAAGTTGGTCCCCGGGCGCTGTACGAGAAAGCGACCACTGCTCCTGGCCTGCCCCCCCGGAGGAAAGGACATGCCTGGATGGGTTAAATCCAGAGGACACTTTTCACCGGCCGCCGTCAGCATGAGTGTGTTGTGGCCGCATGCATGTATTGTGGTGTTCGTGTGACAATAAAAGACGGGCTTGTCCGTTACGAGAGTTTCTTTTGGTCGTGGGTTTCATACACGTTCTGTACCTATGTGCAACCAATCAGCCTAACAACACCACCATGGCTCCTGCAAGACAGGGCTAGGAAAGTGGGAGGGTTGTCACAAAAGCTCAAATCTGATCAGATGGGGGGGACCCTGCGACAAAATCTTACCAAATGGGGGTCCGTGGTCTAATTTGTGTCAGTTCCTTAACGTGGGAAAAAGTTTGAGAACCACTGCTCTCGGCTGTGTGTCTGTGTGGGTTCTGAAGTTGTGTAGATGCAGTCAGTCTTTGCCATGTCTAAGGGTTAAAGTGAAGTGACGCCTCTGCAGTTTCCTCCCAGACGTGTAGCTTGTCTGTCAATATTCTGCATCCTTCTGGAATGGAACATTTGCAGCGTTGAACACTCTGTTAATTGGGGCGTTTCGCTCATCGGAGGAAATTCTTGGGTGACCGCTGACAGAATGGATGTTCTCTCCACAATGCACACAATGTCCCCTCTTCAGCAACCAGGGGGACAATAGTGATGGAGGAACAGAAGGAATGGCCGAGCAGGAAGCGTGCCCGAGGAGGACAGGAAATAGGAAGCGCAAGCAGGAATAAACGCTGTTGAAATAGCCAGAGAGGAAATTTCCGTAACAAAAGTCTTAAGGCTCTCTCTCTGTGGTAATATTCCTCTGCTGTCCTTGAAGGAGACGCTGCTGAGCGAGGAGCCTCTCCCACACATGAAAGGTGTGATGGAAGAAGATATCACGGTGGATATTAACTCTCTGCTGATACAAATCAGACGTAGGTCCGCAGGGATGGCCGGGTTGTTTGTCTTGTGACGTCGGACTGGCCTGTTTCTTGGGCAATAACTATAAACAAAGTCTCACAGGCGAGTGTCAAAACCATGCATCATCTGGACCGTCCGTATGACAGAGAGACTAGAGCGACGATAGGAACAAATCCCCCTGGTGGTGGTGATGATGCAGGAGTCAAGCTGCAGTTTAAAGTTGTCTTGGACTTTGTGATGAGACTTTTCATCTTGCTGCAGATGATGGAACTGAAATCAGATTAAGATTCGATTTATATGGCCGCATCTGGGACTCAGATTTGACTTGCTGAGATGGTGGAGTAGAAATGAGCAAGATAAGCTTTATCGTACTCGGGTTTATTCGAGTTTTTACTTACTCAGCTGTTATGTGCGGTGCACTATCCATCCAAAACGCTCAGTCCTCCCCGCGCA
>NC_139649.1:6678566-6738566 GCF_964638095.1 Poromitra crassiceps
TCACAGCTGGGCGAGTTGTGTTAGTTTCCTACCAAACGCACTTGAATCCCACGACTTGTGAATACGCGACAAGGCGTATTTTCAACCGAAGAGCGGCGCGAGGACGAGGTGCACGTGAAGGCAACGATAACAGTAACCAAAACATGGCGGACTCAGATGAGCCCATGGATGAGCCGTAAGTAGCTGCCGAAGAAACAAAGCTAAAACAATCATTAACCGCCCGAAAGATGCTTTCAAATCTCATTAACCGACGAAAGCAGAGCATGAATGAACCTTCTTTTATTCTCTCTTTTTAGGGAGAAGAAAAGAGGGAGAGTAGTGGAGCTGACTGAGAAGTTAGTGATGAATTGCTAACGTTAACGTTATAGAACTGGCGGTTTGAGGTTTGAGACAGAAGCAAGGTTAACGTTAGCTAAATTAGCTAACCTACCGGTCATAAAGAATGCCCTGGCTGACAGCTAGGTAGGCAGGGAAATACATAAACTAGCCAGCGAAACTAAACTACGGTGAATATTTTGTGATGGTCATGACTTTCTCACAGGTTAGCTAACGTTATCCACCTAGCCTAGGCAAGAGAAGTGCCATAAGTTCAGAAACGCCCACTTGTCATTTAACTAGCAACTTGCATCTACAAATAATCAAAAAAACAAACTAAAATAATAATAAAACTAGCTAACTTGCTAATCCACTACTTGACATACCCGGGTAGCTACGACTAACATAAAACACAATTGATTGTTTATACTTTCATTTAGGTTATTCTGGCCTCTGCATATTATTCATAGATTGTACAAATATTGTATTGTTTACTGCATGATCTGGTGTTAGCCCTTTTCAGAACGCTGGTATATTCAGGTCATATACCAGCGTTCTGAAAAGGGCTAGATCTGGTGTGAACTTACAGTATATATCACTCTCATCAAGGGGAAGTTGTTGGTGATAGTATATTGAGTTTGGGTTTTGGTTGATTTGAGATGTTTTGCATGATCTCACTCTCTCTAGGAGTTCTTGTGTTTTGTCAAAGCCACACATGCATGCTATGGAGGATGCATTGTCAGAGACAATGCAGATGATAAATGTACGTATGTGTTGTCTTCAGGATGGTGGTGGATGGAGGCATTGGAGACAAGTGTGAGTGGGAGGGACGATGGAACCATATCAAAAAGTTTCTGGAAAGACCAGGGCCATTTACGCATCCTGATTTTGAGGCCGGCACAGAGGTAACATATAGGAACAATGTGATATATTCAAAACTCACATTGGCTCTTGGATCTCTCTTATATTATACCTCTATCTTTTTTTATGTTGTGAAAATATGATCATTTCTTTTCCACCTTTTATCACAGACATTGCAGTTCATGTTGGAAACCTGCAAAATCCTCGTAATTGGTGCTGGTGGCCTGGGATGTGAGCTTCTCAAAGACCTGGTATGAGCTGGTCATCAATGTTATATGAACATCTGGGGAGGTAATATTCCTCGCTGTAACTAATAGCCTACATGTTTTTTTTTTGTTTCTTATGCTCATGCTGTGGATCAGGCTTTGTCAGGCTTTCACAATATCCACGTTGTTGACATGGACACCATCGATGTGTCCAACCTCAATAGACAGTTTCTCTTCAGGTCAGTGCAGCTTTGTCATTTTTTCTGACTTGTGTTATTGGTTAATGTTTGTAGCAGGCGTTGTTAATATGTGCTTCATGTTCTCCAGGCCGAAAGATGTAGGTCGACCCAAGGCCGATGTTGCAGCTGATTTTATTAACAACCGCATTCCTGGATGCTGTGTAGTCCCGTATCCTTTTCATAAATTCCTAGTAATGCATTTTGTATTAGTGATTCATTATAAAATTAGCTGCCAATATGATTGTCTGAAAGTCCATAATCCAATCATCCTGCTTTAGGATCTGACAGGATTATTAAAATTGTGAAAACAAAATCGGAAAAATGTGACAAGCAATCAGCTATTTCCCATCTCTAAATGTACACATTTCAAGACACTATACACTATGAATGTACACCACACTAAAAAAAAAACTACTAGGAGAGGAGCCATTCGACATTCTGTCCAAATGTGGGATTTTCCTTAACGCTGTGTGCAGCCATTATAAGAAAATTCAAGACTTTGACGAGACGTTTTACAGCCGTAAGCATCATTATAGTGTTTCATTCCCAACTATCCTCACATCTGGTAGTCTCTTTATTAGATATGAGATTTATATTTGCTCATCTCTCTCTGGCTTCATCTAGAATTCCACATCATTGTCTGTGGACTGGACTCTATAGTTGCCAGGAGGTGGATGAACGGCATGCTGGTAAGTTATCCCTGTTCATTGTAATCGTAAATCATCGCAGTGGGCGGTACGGTGGTGCAGTGGTAAGCGCTGTCGCCTCACAGCTCGAAGGTCCTGGGTTCGATTCCCACCTGGGACGCTGTGAACGCTGAAGGAATGCGTGCCCGTCCGCATGTCCTCGAGTGCCCACCGCCCGGGTGGGGTCGTCAAAAGGGCCTTTCTGTGTGGAGTTTGCATGTTAACGCCGTGCCTCCCGGGAGTTTCCTTCATATAGGAACCCCCTTCACCAAAACATGCAATATCCTGGTTGCTAATGTGGTTCCTCCTCTGGTCGTTAAGGGCGCCTGTTCAGAGGGAGGGGAACTGGTTGGAATAGCGTGACCCTCTCACGTGCTATGTCCTACCGGTGAAGCTTCCTCTGTCAGGTGAAAAGAAGCGGCTGGCTAACTGCCCATGTCTCGGAGGAAGCATGGAGCCAGTTTCGGCTCTCCCCAGATCGGCAGAGGGTGGAGTAGCAACCAGGATAAATAAATTAAATTAGCACTAATGGGGGATAAAAAATGGGGGGGGGGGGAAATCATCGCAGTGATAGTCCTCATTCTCTTATTACTTTGGCCACATATCTTGATAAAATTACCTTCAAACATGAATCCATGGCATAAATATATAAATAAATTTGAAAAGTTAATTGTGGCAGAGGCAGCATATTTTACTTAATGTACAATCTGTCTTTCTGTGTAGCTGTCTATGCTGGTGTATGAGGATGGTGTCCTGGACTCCAGTTCCATCATCCCTCTGATTGATGGGGGGACTGAAGGCTTTAAAGGCAATGCCAGAGTGATTCTGCCTGGCATGAACGCCTGCATTGACTGTACCCTTGAACTTTACCCACCTCAGGTAAGCTCGCCTTGTCGTAAAAGCCAACCCAAGCCAAGGACGGTAGGATTTTGATCGACAATTGTTCTACTGAAACAGAGCCAGGTCAGTTTGTTGTTTCTGATCATACACCTTTGTCTTCATAGATCAACTTCCCCATGTGCACGATAGCCTCCATGCCACGTTTGCCAGAACATTGCGTCGAGTATGTCCGCATGTTACTGTGGCCCAAAGAGAAACCCTTTGGAGGTATAAAATCACACTGTTGTTCTATCTCTGCTGAATGGTCTCTGTTAGGATATAAAACAACAAATACAATGTGACATCAGGCTCAACATATTCTCTCTGAATTGCAAGACCTGTGAAATAGAAAAGTAAGCTTTTGTATTTGTGTGTGTGTGTGTGTGTGTGTGTGTGTGTGTGTGTGTGTGTGTGTGTGTGTGTGTGTGTGTGTGTGTGTGTGTGTGTGTATGTGGTGTGTGTGTGTCTCTGTCTGTGTCAGACGGTGTGGGCCTGGATGGGGATGACCCAGAGCACATCCAGTGGGTGTACCAGAGGTCTCTGGAGAGGGCAGCAGAGTTCAGCATAACAGGAGTCACATACAGACTGACTCAGGGTGAGTGCACACTGCACCTCTGTCACCAACAGAACACTGCTCCTATTCTGGCAGCTCCACTGAGAAACGACCCAGAATAATCCAAATGGGACAAGCCGTGGCCATCTGAATGATGCTGGTGCCCTTGTAGCTTACTCTGTTTCTGTCAATTAAATTACAATTTATTTTTGTGTAAGAATAAATAGTAAAACATTGGAATGTGTAAACAATCCATGTCTCATCAGTGTTGTTGGTAATTGGGTCATTTGTATTTTGAGAGAGATTTTTTTTTAAATATATATTTTCTTTATCTTATTTACGCTGCAGGTGTTGTTAAGAGGATAATCCCAGCTGTGGCGTCTACGAATGCAGTCATAGCAGGTAAATAACTAAAAATTGAGGAACAGTGAACCTGTCTTAGTAGAGACCTGTGGGGCTGACACTTTTATGAAAGGTTTTATACCTGGTCATAAACACGTTCATGATTTTCCAGGCAGCATTTGGAGTCTGTTGACTTTCTGCAAACCGAAACGTCAACCCGGATTTAACCTCTTGTCTTTCTTCCTTATTTGATCCAGCTGCTTGTGCAACAGAGGTTTTCAAAATAGCAACAAGGTGAGTTTTCAGTCTCTGCTCTGCAGCAATGTGTACATTAGTGTAAACTGGACACATGCTGTTCACTGTTTTTTCCATAATGTTACCTTTTGCATCCGCAGTGCCTGTGTCCCTCTGAACAACTACATGGTCTTCAATGACGTTGACGGCCTATACACCTACACGTTCGAGGCAGAACGAAAGGTTACTCCCTGATTCACATCTGCCAGTTCACATTTGCTACAGAGATCAAGTCACCTGTTTGTAAAATATTTGTTATATCCACTCCTGATGCAGGAAAACTGTTCAGCCTGCAGCCAAGTACCTCTGGACTTGCACTTCTCTCCATCTTCCAAACTGCAGAAGGTGTTGGACTACCTGACTGAGACGGCCTCCCTGTAGGTTTGCCTGCATCATTGGGGTTTATTAATGTGCCATAGAGACACTGCGTAACGCGTCATCATTGAGAAGCCACGCCCAAGACCGGGGGAAAACAGAATCCCCCCTCCAATCCTGGCGTTCTCCTATTTCACGTGCATGGTTGCGTGTTGCACAAAAAGATCGTATATACGGAAGATGAACACTCCAACTTACTTCCTTGACAGCTAGATCCACATTTTTCTTCTCGCCAATTCTCAATGGCTTCCTTGTTTTGCTCAGGAGTACAAAAAAACTTTAACTGGCGATTTTTTACATTTGTTGTCTGCGCAGCCCCACCACACAACAGCTTTTAGCTATAGAAGAAAGTAGTGCCCTGTGCACAGGGTTAGGTTATTTATTCACACTACAGCTTTTAGCTATGTTTAATTCAAGGACAGTGACGCTGGTGTGTGGAAATGAACGGAGCTTTTCCCCCGTGATGGGCGTGGCCTATTTCATGCAGTGTCTCTATAACTAACTGTTTGCACTTGTGGTCATACTATCTTGTTTGATGTTGCATTATGTGTCTGTCTTCAACAATAACTAAACATAATGTACTTTCTCAGACAAATGAAATCGCCCGCTATAACCGCGTCAGTGGAAGGAAAGAACAAAACATTATATTTACAGGTAAATATCCTCTGGTGTCAGACGCTTTCTTGTTTTTAATTCTGTGTCATTATGGTCCCATGGAATGTGAGTCAGGGGGGTGTGTCCTGAAACTGAGTAGTCGTACTGGTTTTGGTATGAGGAAGCTGTCTTTGTGTATTCCATTGACAGAGCGTGGCTTCAATTGAACAGAGGACACGGCCGAATCTGTCCAAAACACTGACGGGTCAGTTGCCTTATTGACGGAATATTGTTCCAAATGTGGCCCTGCCTAACTGTCTGAATTGGTCATGTGAATAAACTGTGAATATAGTGTCTGACTTGTGTTGTGGCCATGTTTATTTCCAGAGCTGGGGCTGAGTGACGGGCAGGAGCTGGCCATAGCTGATGTCACCACACCCCAGACCATGCTCTTCAGACTCCGCTTTACCTCATAGGACAAACTCATGCACTCCCACAAACAACCACCTGATGTCATCGTCGCTGTTACTAGGCCAACAATGCAGAATATAATGGCTTTAAAACTAAAGCAGTTTACAGTGTATTATATTCACTCACATTTGCGTGGACAAGTACAGCTTATTTCGTTGTTCGGATGTACTTGTTCACTAAAGTCCATATTTTGCACTTGAAAGCCAAACTGTAGTTCACAGTTCACACCCTGTTATTTTGGTGATGCAATGTCAAGGATTTTTGCCAGTAAGAGTTGTCTGCACTACACTCTCAGAGCCTGCTCTGTGCAAACTGTGAGAGAAGTCATAGTTACTTGAGAAAAGGTGATTCTGTACTTATCCTGGACTGATTCATATGTTTATTTATTCAGACAATTTTTATTTGAGTTGCAGTAACTGCTGCAGTGGTCCTCGACCAGACTGATGATGATGTGAACTGGAATAAAATGTTTTTCTTACAAAGGTCTGATCTCTTTGCAGAGGGTAGTTACGTATGATAAGAACAGTTTCCCTCGAATTATCACATAAAAGGTGGTGCCTAGTTTATATCCCCAATTTCATTGTGGGAGGGATGGGGTGGGGGTGGGCAGTTAACCAAATTTGCTCAGTATTGTTTTTGGTGTTTTTCACAGCAGCCATTCTGTGTCTAAAAGGCAGGGTAAAACACAGGTGCAACCAAATCAGGGCCCCAGCACTGGAACACCTAAATGGATTGGTAGTTGGGAAACCCTCATTAATGTTTTGGTCGCATGTGTTCCCTGTTTACCCTGCCTTTTAGACACAAAATGGCTGCTGTGAAAAAGGTCTATTGACTGTTTTGCTCAGACATTTTACTTTGTTTGCTCTACATGACTCAACAACGGTTCACAGCTGCCATGCACAGCAGCCTCCAGCTGCTCCATCACTGGATATTCTTTCTGTCAGGGCAGCAGCTGACATGCCCAGCAAACCGGATTGTGACGTCATGAGGCTACGTGGAAAGGAAGTACAGTAGCAGCAAACGGGGCTAATGCTAGCTGGGCTACAAGTAGAGAGCGACCAAAACAAACGATGGTGGGCGAGCAAAGAAGACGGAAGAAACATCGAAATATGGGACTAGTCATGCTTTGATTGAGGCAGTGCTTTAGCTGTGGCCGTTAGAAGTTCCTAACAATCTCCCTACATGACTGACTTGTCATGAATTTGGAAATTTGACCACCAGCAGCCGACCAGATAGCGAGCTGTCTTTCTGGGTCTGATGCTGTCTCGCTAGCGTTAGCGTTATGTGTTGTGTACATTCTGCAGCTGTGTTAATTAGCTAAGTAGCTATCAAAGGAAATAGCTTTGGGTAGAACAACAATTCGCTAGCTAACGTTAAAGTTGCACCGCGTTATCCCTGAAAACGAGAATGCAGAGACCTAGCGTCAAGTGGAATGGGTGGTTTGTATGTTAGCTTACGTGCTAGGTTTTTAACAAATACTGCCGATAGCTAGCTAGGGAATTCGCCAAAATGAGTTGGTTTAACACAGCCCACCTGTCTACCTTCGCTAAACAAGCGTTGACAACAGCTCAGAAGTCCATCGACCGAGTTCTTGACATCAAAGAGTCGGACCAGTGGAATGACACTGTTGTGATGCCCTATGATGGTAAGTTATGTTTATGGTTGTAACAGCTAATGTTGGCCTGTGCAAATCTCATGCTAATCATTAGCATTTAGATGTGTAACCAACACATGTAAATTAAAATATGATTTTGTTCACCCCTCTATAAGATCTACCTGGAAAGATACCGCTAAGTGGAGGGTGGGGAATGACCCAGTGGGATGAGCCCCCAGAGGAAAAGAGCCAGACCCCTCCGCCTTCATCGGAGGCCATCACTACTCCTGTCACCCGCACAGTTGTGGATGAATCGGATAACTTTTTCAGTGCCTTTCTGCCCCCTGGAGATGCACAGGGCGTCACAAAAACCCAGGTAGTGTCTGTACCTCCTGCCATGTCCCACAGGCGAGCCCAGGAGAAGGAAAAGCAGAGCAAAGAGGCTGTGGTCCAAAATGATGTGGAGGAGCCTGAAATGTCAGGGCCTACTGACACTGACTGGACACTGAGTCCAGAGTATCAGGAAGCTGCTGAGAGCTGGCCGGTCGAGTGCGAGTCCTCACCAGCAGGACCTTATCCAGACACCATCCTCCTGCAGCCTGTTTCTCCAGTCTCATCTCACTGTGATGATCCTTGTGACTCTGACAGCGAAACGACCGATAAGAGCAGAGCAGAAATAGACGTCGACTCAACGGCACCCGTAGACTCAAAAGCAGAAGAGTCACCGACTCCCTCAGAAGAACAACCTGAGCCGGATGTCACCGACTCCTCTGAACCTTCTGCTGTCACCTCTGAACCTGAGAGCTCTGACCCGCCACCTTCCCCCCCGCCCTCTAAGGAGATACTCTTGGAGCCTAAAGAGCCAAAGATGGAAGACCGTCAAAATGATACCCCCTCCCCTCCGGTCAGCGCCTTCTCCTCGGGCACCTCCACCACCAGTGACATTGAGGTGCTGGACCACGAGAGTGTGCTGAGCGAGAGCTCGGCCAGCTCCAGACAAGAGACGGCGGAGGGAAAGAACGGCCTCCACCTGATGCACGGCTCCTTCCAGCTTCTCTCGGCCTCCACCTGTGGCGATTTCCCTCGTCTGGAGGACTACCCCAAGCTCACGGAGAGCTGCGGCTCGTCCTCGGACGCTTTTGAGCGCATCGATTCGTTCAGCGTGCAGTCGCTGGACAGCCGTAGTGTCAGCGAGGTCAACTCGGACGACGAGATCCCCGGGAGTCGGACGCTAGCGTCCGTCACTGCCGGCCCGGCGCCCATGACAGTTGCGTCACCAGCCGTATGTCAGGAGGATCAGGAAGGGGGAGTGGTAGGGAAGGAAGGAGAGGAGGAGGTGGAGGAGGAAGGAGAGGAGGTGGAGGAGGAAGGAGAGGAGGTGGAGGAGGAAGGAGAGGAAGAGGGGTTCACTGAAACGATGAGGGAGCAGTCGTTGGATGAGATGGAGGAGAGTGGACGGAGCGCCACGCCTGTGAACAGCGAGCAGCCCGAAGAGTTGACAGAACAGGACCAGGAATCCGAGGCTAATGTTACACTGTCTGGACCCGCCCCCGAGGAGGTTGATGAACGGCTCACCCCGCCAATCACGGAGGAGATGAAAAGCGTTTCGACGTGTCAGATTCTGGAGCTTCAAAAGGTAACAGTTGGTACTGTGTGTTCTTATGTGACTGGTAGCACCAATCTTAAAAACGGAAACAAACAATCGTAATAAAAACAGTATGGGCCATATCTTACGCCCAGTACAAGGGCAAGTTCAAAATCTTCCAAATCTCTCTTTTTCTTTTAATTAGCACTGGGTCACTGAAACACATCTTTGATGTACCGGTACTGACCTAGTGGTATTTAAAAGAACAAAAGGGAGATTTTGAGTTGAGTTTTATTTCAGCTAAGAAGGTAATGGTAGGAGAATTACAAACTTGAATACTACATCTTTCCTTAGGGTTAGTTTTCAATTTTCACATTTTAGGCTTTTCTATATTGCCATTGTAAATGGAAAAAGTCAAATCTATTGGCTGCTCCTCCTTGTAGGTCATTGATGAGTTGTCAAGCCGCCTTGAGAAGAGGGAGTCTCAGCTGCTAGCAGTCAGCAAGGACAAGGCCAGGCTGGAGGAGGAGTGTGACAACCTGAAAGAGTGAGTATCTGGCATGATGCACACCTGGTTCTTCTGAGTGACACCGTAAATAACCCTGATATGAAAGCTGAAGCCTGTGTGAGACCACTGTAGCAGAAATCTGGGTCAGGCTATGCTTTGCCCACATAGCATAGCTCCACTAAAGATTTGATGTATCACATCAAAATAAAAAATAACAAACCATCATATATTTTGCCATAGAATTATCAAAAGAATTATGATGACATTGCTTTTTGTATGTTTTCTAATATGCTACAGTTAAGCTTCAATATAGAAGTATTTTGGAAAAGGTCACTTTCAAGTGAGGTTTTCACATAGTTGCTCTAGTCTACATGATGTTCAAAATTAAATACTTATACAGATCGTCAACAGCTGCCTTGGCCTTGAGGCTGTATGCATTTAGACACTGAGCTGTTAGACTAATGTGTCTGTTTATCTTATCGTCCAGTGAAGTGATAAGCCTGAAGGAGGAGAGCTCCACTGTTCAATCTCTGAAGGATGAGTTCACCCAGCGCATAGCAGATACAGAGAGGAAGGCTCAGCTTGCCTGCAAGGAGAGGGACATTGCAAAGAAGGTAACCATCAGTACCCAGAAACCCATCTTTATACAGTTGATTGTTCAACTTACTATATTACATGACTGTGGATTTTCAGCAACAATCTAACTCATCCAGTCAGTGTCCTCGTGTCAAAGATGTCGTGCATTTTGTATCTGCCACAGGAGATTAAGGGCTTGCGGGACGAGCTATCCACCAGGCTCAATTCCAATGATACAATCGAGATCATCAGAGAGAAGGAGGAGCAGATCAGAGGCCTGCTGGAAGAAGGTGAGACTCTTATTGTGGAGTAGCCCAGTGTGCTTTTAGAAATGCTGCCGACGTGATCATGTGTTGGCCGATTGTTTTCAAAACTACAATTCCCAATTTGTCGGTGAGTAAATGGGCAGAGCCCTTAGTAGAGTAGGCTGCATGCCCCCGGGAGAATTTAGTGAGGCAGAGACTTTGAAGAGACAAGTAACACAGCAGACACTTTTACAATCAAGAAGAAACAAATAACAAATGCTATGAAGCATTTTCTTTTAATCGGGAGCACAGGTCCTTTGACAAAATGTAACTGTCGAGCCTGTTGTTTGCTCTATTTATGTGAAAGCCAGAAAAGATGGACTACAGTGATGTTCCAATGAACACCCAACTACACCATGGACTATGATGGTCCCAAGTTATCACTAAAATGCACATTTACATTTTGCCAGTTGCAAGAAAAGGGTCATCATTTAAAAACTTTACATTTGTTACTGTATTTGTAATTGATGTCGCTCAATCACTGAAGCCCTAATAAACAAAATAGCCTAAGTTGTGTGGTATATTGTAAAAAAAATGGTGGTGCAATTTTATGAGCTCTCCATAGTATGAAGTAAAAAAATAAATAATTCATCCTTGGTTGAGAAAGTACAAGCATTTTCACTCTGAGCGGTTTCATGACCCGGCCAGACTGGTCGATAACGAAAAGCAATTTATTTCTAAGCAGAATCTAATGCAGGCACTTTATCCATAGAAGCACAGTCGTGTTTCATTGTCTACATCAGTGTGTGCTCTCAGCATCAGTTGTCACTGTCAGCTTTACTCTTAACTCATTCACCGCCAATGACGTCTTTGACGTGTTATCAGCAATGGCCTTCCCCGCCAAGGACGTGTTTGACGTGTTTTTGTTTTTATTGGTGCAGCGCCTGCAGCAAACACTTGCCCAGCCTGTCACACAGACACAGGTCCCTGCCTTCAAAGGGTAGCCGACAGCACGCGATCAAACACATACCGCAGCTGTTGTTTTGAAATCTAGCAAGAGGAAAAGCAGAGAACGGGTAACGCTTCCTTGTGCAGACAGGAGAAACGCAATTGAAACGCCCTCGGCACGAGCTGGAGTCGCCTTCCTCTGTGCCAGCCAGGAGAAAACGGGAGAAAGTAATCAAGAGATGTGTTTGATCATCGGAGGAATGAGGAAATGATCGATCAGTTTGCGAGGGCGGTGAGGACGTGTTGAATAGCCGAGGGGAAAACGGGAACGATCAAATAGCAGAGTTGATAGGGAGACGGGTGTACCAGAACAAATCAAAAATAAACACAGGAACAGCTAGGCAGCAGCGGGCAGAAGGCACTCACAGCAGCCCGCTGTCCTTCTCAAGAGCTCTTCAGTTATGAAATCGCTGGGCTGCGTGCCCTCCAGTGTTGCTCCTGGCCAATCCCAGCGCCACAGGGCGTGGTTATTGCTTATCCTATGTTGGGTTAGAAATCTAAAAGGGGGATCGTGTGTGTGTGTGTGTGTGTGTGTGTGTGTGTGTGTGTGTGTGTGTGTGTGTGTGTGTGTGTGTGTGTGTGTGTGTTGTGTGTGTGTGTCTGTCTGTCTGTCTGTCTGTCTGTCTGTCTGTCTGTCTGTCTGTCTGTCTGTCTGTCTGTCTGTCTGTCTGTCTGTCTGTCTGTCTGTCTGTCTGCACACTCACACCGAGTAAACTGTATTGTTGAATGTAAAAAAAAGCACTTCATGTGTGTATATATATATATATATATTTTTTTTGTCATTTGTGTCCTAACGAATAATATTTACATGTCTGATGTCAATACAGTTCAAAATAAAAGAATTGAGAGTGAGTTATGCCTGAGATTGTGCCCTTTTACAAAAATGCTTTTTTCTCCCTTTTCTCTTCCCAGACAGGCTTTTTTGATGAACATGGGGTGTATAAAAAGGGTTATAAGTAGAGTACAGAACATGCTAAAAGCTAACTTTCTTTTTGGGGGTGAAAGTAGAGACTTAGATCTTCATTTCGAGGTATTGGACATCACTGTAGTCCTAGTACAGAATTTACTGTGGGTCTTGAAAGATGACCAAACATTATGGAAATACTTGGCCTGTGCCAAAAATGCCAGTCAGATATTGGCAGTGAATGAGTTAAGAGGCTGATCAGGTGTTCTTCTGCTCCTAGGTGAGAAGCTGTCCAAGCAGCAGCTGCAGCACTGCAACATCATCAAGAAGCTGCGTGTGATGGAGAAGGAGAGCGACACGAAGATCACCAAGCAGAGCAAGAAGCTCAAGGAACACGAGGAGGAGCTCAAGCACCTGCAGCAGGTCGGTAACCAGCTCAATGTTACGATTGTTCATTTAAAAGTAGTAATAATTTTCTTTCTTTCTTTCTTTCTTTCTTTCTTTCTTTCTTTCTTTCTTTCTTTCGTCTGTATTGTTTATTTAAGTTTTCATTCAGTTTAGTGTTTTACTGTTCAACTACTTTTCAAGGCCATGTGTCCACCATGTGTTTTGTAATGACATTTAATAATGATTTTTTACAGGTATTTTGGGGCCTTAGTGTCAGTAAACACATCACACACGGTTCAGCCGTATACTAGGTTTTTGACCGAGTCCTGTTTACACAGATTGTTGATCTACGGTAGTTCTATTCATTACTACTGGACTCTCTCCACTTCTGTCAGAATATGCCAATGTGCAAATAAAGTAAACCTGAAAATAAATATTGATTTATTCATGTTTTGGAAGCTAACATAATATTTTCAGTTTACTCCCTCCCTTTTTTCTCTTTCAATTTATTATTTATTTAGCGTCTTTGGGTAATTGAAACGTGCTATACAAATTAAATTAATAATAATAATAATAATAATAATTATTATTCAGTCTTCGTTTTACTTGACTATAATAACATTCGTCTCAGCATAACCATGCCATATCCTCTTGATGTTTGTGTGTGTGTGAAGGTTCTGGATGGGAAGGAGGAGGTGGAGAAGCAGCACAGGGAGAACATCAAGAAGCTGAACGCTGTGGTGGAGCGTCAGGAGAAGGAGCTGAGCCGGTTGCAGACAGACGAGGAGGAGCTGCAGGAGAAGAACAGGAGCGTCCAGGCTGCTCTCGACAACTCTTACAAGTAAACACTGGCATGCCCTGCTATTGATACTGACTGAGGATCAAACGGCTTATAGTAGATGTTTGTGTAATAGTGCTACTTCAGAGCTCACAACTATACATCCAATTGTATGACTCCACTATCGATAGAATAACATGGCGGTCTTCTTGTGCATCACTTTCTCCAGGGAGCTGGCAGAGCTCCACAAGGCCAGTGTCAGCAGGGCGAGTGAGGTCCAGGAGGCGAAGCTGAGCAGGGACACCCAGGCCAAGGAGAAGCTGAGCCTGGCCCTGGAGAAGGCCCAGGAGGAGGCCCGCATGCAGCAGGAGGCTCTGGCCAACCAGGTAACACTGGCTCGCAGCGTGGGGCGGGCACTCGGCATGCACGGGTGTAGTGGTAATAAATACAGAGGTGGGTAAACTATCCAAGGTGGGTAGTTCACCCTCCTTGTTTCCCCATGACGATTTATACAGTTGATCTGAAAATAAGTGAGTCAACTCTCAACCTCATTTCAAAGAGGTTGTGGTAAACTGAGCCTTACTTGCGTCTACCCTCCACTACGTCCCTGTATGCATATGTGTCAAGTGTAGATGGCTTGTTTCTCATCAGACCTACTGCTTGTGATGACTGTTGGTCCACCCAGTACATGTTAATCATATGAATGCAATGTGTACTCTACACTTGGGCGTGAACCATTAGCCTGGGTGAACACAGCCTTCAACGTGACATCACAGACCGTGTCTGTAGCGTAAGTTTCTACATGACTGATACATGTGCATGCTGGGTTTAGCCTCGCTAGTCAACTATGACAAACATAAGTCTGTGGTGCGCAAGTTGAACAGGGTTGTCGGACAGCTTTCACTAGACTTGACTACAAGAGAGGCACATTGTTATTACTAGATGCACATGACGAGGTAAAGGTAGGCTACTGCTGTTTGCTGGACCTGCTTTCATGAACCCTTTGTAACCCTGTGTGCAGGTGGCTGACCTGCGTCTGGCTCTGCAGAGGGCGGAGCAGCACCAGGGCAGGAAAGAAGACTATCTGAGGGAGGAGATCAGTGAGCTGCAACAGGTAAGAGATGATGGCTGGAAGGAGCCCCACTGACGTATCTCACTTCAATGAGAGGCAACGATGACCATCATTTGAAGAAAGTGTTGTACACACATGCACACAATCCTTTTACAGGGTTCCTACAGTCATGGAAAAGCCATGGAATTTCAACATCTTATTTTCCAAGCAGGCCTGGAAAAGTGATGGAATTAGTAAAATGATTGAACGTTTTGGAAAACTCATTGAATTTGGTTGTGTGTAAAGAAATGCACTGTTAGTCATCTTCTGTGGATTACCTTCCACATAATGTATCATAACGGCAAATTTATTTTCTCTAGCTGTTGACATAATGTCGCTCTGTCTCTATTTTCATGCTTCTTGTATTTTATATTAACATTTTTATGGAAAATCGTGTGTTTTCTTTCAATAGCTTCCATGTAATGTGACGCAGTGACTCTCAAGCACTAAAATCAATTTAAGAGCTGTGTCCTATTTGTCCAGTGTAGTACCGTAAATTCCGGACTATAAGACGCACCGGTCTATAAGCCGCACCTTCAAAGGTGACTATTTTTTTCTTCTATAAGCCGCACCGGTCTATAAGCCGCGGGTGTTTTGATGTTTAATTACCATATGTAAGGCTTCGTGCACAGAGGGGATTGTCGGGAATGGATGGCTGTTTGGGGAAGCTCCCATTTATTAACATTTCAACAAAACAAAAGTCAGGTCACTAATCCCCAGACAAAATCACACATTGTGGTATTTTTTGTTTTTTTTACAGTGCACACAGTGTCCGCGGTGTGGTGAAAAGAGGGCAAGAGAGGAAATTAAAACAGAAGTGGATTTATAGTTAGAAAGAGTGCTAAAGAAGAGAGAATTCCGTTTTTTATTTTTTTATTTTAGTTACTCACAGTACTATTGACCAGTCCAACTCAAAAGATATTCGGCAGTTTCACTTTGAGCTCTTGTTCCGCCGCTGGGCACACAGTGTCCGCGGTGTGGTGAAAAGAGGGCAAGAGAGGAAATTAAAACAGAAGTGGATTTATAGTTAGAAAGAGTGCTAAAGATAGTCCGGTCTGGTTATGACGAGTCTCGCTGGGTACAGTACGCCAAAGCGATATCCATTGACTCGATGATGCTGTTGTATGTTGCGCGTTTCTGTTGCACCAACGCGGAGAGGTCCTGCGGGACGAAAAAGCGCGTACCCTCCCAGGTGAGGGGCTTCTTCCCCGCAGCCTGGAGGATGAGTTGACGGTCGGGCCAGCGGAGTAGGCAGATGAAGATGGCCCTCGGTGGCAGGCCGGGGTCTGGACGTGGCCGAGGCGCCCGGTGTGCCCTGTCCACCTCTGGTGGTTTCTCGCCTTCCTTCAGGTCCAGGATGTAACACAGGATTTTGCCACAAAAGCGTCCATGTCACCATTATAAACTCTGTTCACGGTTGCCTTAGTTTCTTTAGTGAGTGAGTGGATGGACTTCTGCACGTTTTCAAACTTGTTTTCAAGCTGCTCAAAACCTCTGAGCGATGTCGGACTTAATCGATAGTGTTTCACGGAGTAAAAGTTTAGCCCAAGCGTGTATCTCCAGCCTCCAGCAGGTGAGTCATTTCCTCATTCATGGCGTGATTGCTTCATCTTTTTCTTTCTGCTTACCTGTGTTGTGTTATGTTATGTTATGTTATGTTATGTTGTTAAAAGAGGGCAAGAGAGGAAATTAAAACAGAAGTGGATTTATAGTTAGAAAGAGTGCTAAAAAAGAGAGATTTTTTTTTTTTTTGGAAAAAATCCATAGATAAGACGCACCGTTATATAAGCCGCAGGGGGCAAAAAAGGCCAAAAAACGGGAAAAAAGCCGCGGCTTATAGTCCGGAATTTACGGTAATCATTTCAGAGTCACCGCTTCACATTACATGGAAATTGTATTATTGGTCCTTGAAAAGTCATGGAAAAGTTTTGAAGTTTCATCCATGAAAATGTGTGGGAACGCTGCTTTTACCATCTTCTTCCACAGAGGCTTCAGGAGGCAGAGACTAGGAACCAGGAGCTCAGTCAGAGCGTTACCTCGGCGACGCGGCCTCTACTGCGACAGATTGAGAACCTCCAGGCCTCGCTGGGGGGACAGACGGTATCATGGGAAAAACTGGAGAAGACCATCTCTGACAGACTAGGTGAGAGGCATCTCAACTGCTTCCTGATCATTAAAAACAATCACCTCAGTAGACCGCACGGCTTCACCTCGTCTCCTCTCTTGCTCTCCCTCTTCCTCTCCTCGACTGAACAGTGGATGCCCAGGCACAGCTGGCTGTGGCTGTGGAGAAGGAGCGTTCGGCAACCGAGGAGCTGCTGGCCATCAAGTCCCAGCTGGCCTCTCTGGAGTCGCAGAATTCCCTGCTCCGCCTGGAGAAGGGCCGTGTGCTGGGACAGCTGGATGCTGAGAAGAACAAGAAGGAGAGACTGGAGGATGAGAGCAGCAGGTAATGTGCAGGGAATACCGACACGCACCTACAGTACACAAAATAACATCCATCTGATTTGAGTTAAGTCAAGTCCTTCTCTCACAGCAGTGTCCACATTCAAACTATTCTTTCTAAATACACATCAATGAGTCATTCGCCAAAATTGGTTCAATGTCAAATTTATTAAGTCTGAGTTATTAAGTCTACGGCTATCTCAAATATTCTATATATATCATCAATATACTTGAAACTGTATTTTTTTAAATCATGGGCCCACTTGATGGCTATCTAGTCTATGTCTGGACAAGAACATTCTAGGGCCACAATTCATTTGGGCTAGTGCTTATTAGCAAAGGCTTAAAAGCACGTTCCCTGACCGGGAATCGAACCCGGGCCGCGGCGGTGAGAGCGCCGAATCCTAACCACTAGACCACCAGGGAAGTGTGAAAGCCATCAGCCTAAAATAGCCTCCTAGTTGGAGTACAGGACAGAGTGGAGGAGCCAATCATTGATATGTATAGCCATTCTGTTGGTTGGTTGGTTGGTTGGTTGGTTGGTTGGTCCACAAAAAGTTCACCACACTTTATTTTTAGAATACATTATAAACCAGCTAGTTTACATGCCACCAAATATATAAACTTGTGTAAGACTAGATTACATTGTGCTTGGAATCAGGTTTGCTTTATGGTGAGTTAATTTGGTGAAATTTGTTAAGAGACACTAGATAAAAAACAACAAAACGAAACGGTAGCTAACTTTAACAGGATTCTGGAAAACAGGAAACACGGAAGCTAAAACTATTGGAGGTTAAAAAAAATCCAACCGTCAAACCAGCTGTTGTAATGGTAATGCTTCCTGGAGAGTGCTTGTATAAAACAAAACTTGTTTTGTGAGGGCGAGGGTGGAGAAAGGCTAGGGGGAACCCCCTTGAGAGAGGCAATCATGCATGAGGTTTGGCCTTTGTGCCCCAGACTTGTCTGTTGTGAGAAGCCTGTTGCAGCTCAGCGGGCCAGTGGCGCAATGGATAACGCGTCTGACTACGGATCAGAAGATTCCAGGTTCGACTCCTGGCTGGCTCGTAACAATTTTTCGTACTTTAATATCCTTGTACCCATGAAGGAAAGAAAGTGGCCAGGTCGCCGATGATGTCAAACTGTTCTAGACTACCGTAATAGTTCTAATCACCTGATTAAAGAAAACATGTAATATTTGATGCAATACATAAAAACATCAGTCAACATCACATAACGTCTTTTCTTTAATCAGGTGGGAACATTTTCAATAAAGTGGAACGACACATAGCCTAATGGTTTATAGTGGGATAGACTTCCCATGCCTGCTCATTCACTTCAATAGAACTCTCCCCAATGCAAAATTCGAACAGCTTTGCCAGTAACATGACCGTAAGAAAGGCAGATGTAACCAAATCTAACTGACATCACTATTGGGAACACAAAACGAACACTTCTCATATAATGATATGAGTGTTTTAGTAGTGTATCACTCAATACAAAAAATAAAGGCTTTGATAGAACCGAAAACATATGACTGCTTAGTCTGCAGATAAAACACAATGACAAAAGCCATAGTCATAGACTCAGGTGTGCATAAACTACAGGTGAACTTCTTTTTTTAAATACAAAAATGTGAAATTATTATCGCTTATCGGACAGGAGATATTTGTCGGTTATAGTATCGGCTGAAAAAATCCCCCCCAAAGTCTATAGATCCCCCCCCAAAATCTATAAATCCCCCCTATCTGAATTCCCCCCAGTTTCCAAAGTTAATTTTAAGCCCTGAAAAATGATGACCAAAAGGTGACAGTAAAAGAACTAATAACTTGATGTTTTTCTTCTCACTGTAGGGAGCATGTTGAATTGGAGAATCTCCGAGGAGAACACAGTCGAGTTCTAGAAGAGGCTAAGAAAGAAAAGGTACCGTACGGTACACTCTCTCTCCTCCTGCCATCGCTGTCCTCTCTTCTCTGTAGAACCTCATCCTCATGCACATCTGTCTGCTCCTTCCCACAGCTGCTGCTTACCAATCAGCTGGAGATGGAGAAGATGAAGGTGGAGCAAGAGAAGAAGAAATGCTACCTAGCACAAGAGGCCCTCAAGGAAAAGGTCAACTCTCAATACTCTGTAGTCCATATAGCCAACATGTCACTCTACATGTAGCCTACTGAGATGATAGAAGTTCAGTGTGTTTATACAGTATTTTGACTTCTTACCCAAATCTATCAGGAGCGGAAGACCATGACTCACTCTCCTCAGCCCCCAGCCTCCTCCACCCCCTCCCTGTCCCGTTCCAGCTCCATCAGTGGGCCGGACAACGCCGGTCTGCACACCTCTATGCTTTCGCAGGTACACAGCCCGTAAACACTGCTCCCTCTGCCTCCGTTCAAAGTCGGTCAGACCAGTATAAACAATTGGGAGTGAAAAGAATGGAGGAAACTTTCGGTTAATAAACTCTAGAAATAAAGTTGACTTGGTGCAAACTTTGACCGTCATCAGCTTGATCGTTCATCTACCTTGTTTTCTTTCTCTCCCCAGGATGACTTTCTGGACCACTCGCTGGGCACCATGCCCATGTCCACGTCCATAAGCGGGACCAACCTGTACGAGGCTGCCAGGCTGTCTGGAGGCTCCAGCATCGTGGAGAACCTCCAGTCCCAGCTCAAATTGAGAGAAGGAGAGATAGCACAGCTACAGGTAGCAATTCAGATCGCCCCATGAATAAGGCCTGAATAAGTCACAGGATCAACCTACCTCTAGTCTATTCCAAGGTTCAAGGGTTTTTATTGTCATTACATGCTTTCACATGAATGAAATTTGTCCTCAGGACCAGCAGCGTACAATAATAAATCCTATAATAAAAAACAGATCACCTAAAAATAACTCAGACCTAATAATAAATAAGTATACATACAATAATAACTGTAGGGATTTAAAAAAAAAGTTAAAAACTGATGGAGCAGCATATTAAAAACACAGCAGCACACAGGGCAGTGTGTTGAGCAGCAGCACAGCAGGGCAGCAGTTAAAAAACAGAGCAGCATGTTCAAAACAAGCAGCAATAAGGTGTTCTGGTCTTAATGCTCCGCAGCCTCCTGCCCGAGGGGAGGGGGTCGAACATCTTGTGTCTGTGTACACTGGTTGCTTGTTTAGGTTTGTACTGATTACTTTGAAGACTTTGCCAACATCTCAAATGAGGCAGGAACCGTTAGCTATCCTGAAGTCAAGATTAAAGACCAAGTTAAGTGAACATTTGCTGCCTAGACCCCATAGGCTTTATCACCACCTGCCTGATGACTTGAGGCTTGCAATTTCCGTAGTCTTTTAAATCAGGGGTTCCCAACCTTTTTTGTGCCAAGGACCGGTAGATACATGGAAAAAAGGTTGTGGAACGGTTGTCAATTTTAATGGTTTTAGTTATGTTTATAAAAAAAAAAAAATGTTTGTTTTTTGGACCGGCTCGCGGCCCGGTATCAAATGCGTTGCGGCCCGGTACCGGTCCGTGGCCTGATGGTTGGGGACCACTGTTTTAAATCACCTCTTTATATACAGGCTATTATGTGTGTATATTTTATATACAGGCTATTGTGTGTGTATATTTTATATACAGGCAGGCTATTGTGTGTGTAGTACATACCGTATATTATCTAAGCTACTATCTATCTTGTTGCACTTGCCTATCTTATTGAGCTTTACCCCTGTTTTTTTATTCTGATGTTTTTTTCATCAGTTATTTTATTGGCTTATATTAATTATTGTTTTATTGTCTGTATGTAATTCAGTTGTGCAATACAAAACTTTTTTTTTTTTTTTCTGTGAATATACAATAACCTGCTGCTATGTGCCAAATACAATACATCTCCCCCTCTCAGCTGGAGATCTCTAGTCTGGAGAGGAGTCGGTCTGTCATGGCGGAAGAGCTGGTGCGGCTCACCAATCAGAACGATGAGATGGAGGACATGGTGAAGGAAATCCCTAAGCTGACAGTTCAGCTCAAGGTGAGGACTCTGTGCTCTGTTGCAAAGCAAGAGATCTGAGAAAGAAAAGTTGGAGGATGCTGCTTTATGTACCGGTACTTAACCTGATTTTGGCCAAGGTGTGCAAGATCAGAAAACTAACGTGAATTGTAAGTTGGAGTTTTGCCTAAATGCCAGCTCATCTTGCCTCTAGAAAAGTAATCATGATAAAATACTGATCCCTTTGGGAAGGGGCGGGGGGGTGCTTGTGCATATGCGTGTGCGTCAGCAAAGGTTCCCCTCCAACAAGTCCTCCTTGCTGCCGATAGAGAAACAGTCGCCTCTCTGCTTGCTCCTGCTTCTCTGCCAGCTTTTTGCTTTTTAACTACGAAACTTTCTTTTTTCTTTTATCCCCCTGATTTTACTACTACGCCACTTTCTAGTAACGATCTTTCATTTTGAATCGTTAACCTATTTTTATGGAATCACCACTAACAGCACTTTCGGAGCTCACCCAGGCTAAGTATAGCCTAGCATAGCCTAGCACTCCAGAGACTGTCGGACAATATGCCTCATATAAGCTGCTGTGATCATCTTCAAAGGATTGCCGTACTGGAAACAACGATATTTCATCTCTCAAATAACTCACTGCCATCGAGTCAAATTGCACGGAATGTCACGAGCAACGTGAGTACATTATCATTAGCTCTCAGGGATGCTGACTCACTGCTACCGAGTCAAACTGCTATGGCTACCAACCTAGAGCTAGCTGATGCGGCTAGCCTGCCAGCTCCGGAGAAAGCCCGTGCTAACATCGCTAACCAAACTGCGAGCCCGAAGCATAAACAAAGACATATCCCAAAGAGATTAGTGATTTCCGAATCCACAACTACTCCACAAAACCCAGAAA
The DNA here is from genome assembly GCF_964638095.1 of Poromitra crassiceps. Lineage (NCBI taxonomy): Eukaryota > Metazoa > Chordata > Actinopteri > Beryciformes > Melamphaidae > Poromitra > Poromitra crassiceps. The sequence continues at coordinate 6,700,389 of NC_139649.1, forward strand.
TCAGCTCAGCAACAGGCTGGCCCTCCCTAAATTCCAGCCTGCGGTGCTCGGCTCGGCAAGCTAATGGCCTGACACGGGCTCTCCGCACGAGAGATGAGGGTCGTCAACTGCTTAACCACAAACACCAAAACGAGCGGTCATGGACTACTGTCACGAGAGGAGGAACAGCCCCCCCTCCTCCGCTAATGGAATTGCAACTTGAGAATCGTTTTGGCCTGCTTCGATCACCTCCAGCTGACATAGCTGCCCAGCTCCATGAGAAGGAAAATCAGGCTAGCGCTAGCACAAGGCCTCAGGGAAGAAACACTGTCTCAAGGCCCAAGGACACTCAAGCCATAACAACCCTGATAGTAGGCGATTACACCGTGAAAAACATCAGGAGTTGGAGAAACTCCAAAACATACTGCTTCCCTCAAGACGCAATCTCTGACATAACAGGAAAAATCACAGAGCTACTTACATCTCACAAAGCTGTGACTAGGGTGATCCTGCACATTGGAAAAAATGTCATTTATAAGCAAGAATCAGAGAAACTTAAATCTGATTTTACCAATCTGCTGAATATGCTAGCCTCTCTAAACATTGAGGCTTTTATCAGTGGTCCTTTACCATCTCAGGGCACGAACCGCTTCAGCAGACTACTAGGCCTAAGCTCATGGCTTTCCACCGCCTGCCCACTACATAAAGTAAACTTTATTGAGAATTTTAATTTGTTCTGGCAGCGTGAGCACCTCTTCACTACGGACGGGCGCTATCTCAATAGTGCTGGCGAGGCTTTACTGAGTTCTAATCTACTATACACGGTGGACTATTACAAGGTCAAGATCCCTCTAAAGCCTCTCCAAGACAGACAGCCTGACGCAGCGGCCACAGAGCTCTCCTCCAGCCCTGCTCCACCTGCAGCCACTGACCATGCTCAGATCGACGCAGCTTCCGGCCCAGCTGCCGACCCTGCCCAACTGACCAATGACGCCACACCTCCGGCAGTCGCCACACCTCCGGCTCTACAGGTCGCCGCCCCACCTCCTGCCGCCGCCCCGGCCCAACTGACCAAAGACGCCCCACCTCCTGCCGCCGCCCCGGCCCAACTGACCAACGCCACACATCCGGCAGCCGCTGTCCTGGCTCTACAGGTCGACGCCACGGCTCAACTGGTCAACGCTCCACCAAACGACGACGACTTCATCTTCTCCCCTCCCCTCCTCTCTTCCACCCCCCCTTTCTCCTCCACCCCCCCTTCCCCACTCTTTCCCCCTCCCCTCCACTCTCCCACCTCCCTCTTCTCGCCCCCCACCGCAGCTCAACGGCCTGATGACCCGGCGGAGAGCGACGCCCCCCCAGGTGTTTACCCGGCGGGGAGCGACGCCCCCCCAGCTGTTTCCTTGGAGACCTCATTTTCCCCCCCCCTCCACTCCTCCACCTCCCTCTCATCGCCCTCCTCCCTTTCCCCCTCCCTCCACCTACTGCCATTCTCAGCTGGCATGAACAAGCTAATTGAGGAGGTTAATGTTAGTCTAGCTAGCCCGCTCCGCACCTCCAACAAACTGTTTGAGCGGGCTGACGCTGGACTGGCTAGCCTGCAGTGCACCCCTCCGCCTGGCTTAAAAGAACTGGCTAATCAGCCCTCTCCATCTGTCATGAACACACTGGCCGAACAGACTCCTGGCCTAAAAGAACTGGCTAATCAGCCCTCTCCATCTGTCATGAACACACTGGCTGAACAGACTCACGCCAGAATAGCCAGCGCCCCCTGCTCCTCCCCACCCTCAACATCTCCCCCTCCTCGCCCCCCCCCATCCCAAAGACCCCCTCGCTCCAGCACCCCCTGCTCCTCCCCACCCCAAAGACCCCCTCGCTCCTCCCCACCCCCAAGACCTCCTTGTTCCGACCCCCCACCCTCAAAACCACCTCCCCCTCCCACCCGCTCACCCTTCCCTCAATCTCCCTGCCCGCCCCAAAGGGGAAAACTGAAGAAAAAAGCATTTTCTGCCCCAAAAACAAGGTCACAGAGGATCATGAAACGATCAGATGTCTAACTATCCCCACCCTGATTAGCTACAGAACAAACAAAGATTATCTCTCAGCACGTCCTGTTCCAGGACCAAGCCTAGTATCTGTTCTCCAGGGACACTCTGAAAAGCATTTACAAATTCAACCTAGCAGTGCAGCTATCAAGGCTGCACTGCTAAATATTAGGTCACTTGTAAGCAAGTCGCTTCTAATAAACGATCTGATTACGAGTCATAAACTGGACCTCATGTTCCTCACAGAGACCTGGCTTGATCTAAACAACAGGGAATATGTTCTTAATGAGTCAGCCCCACCTAACTTTAACTACATTGACGCCCCCAGAGTCGGTAAGAAAGGGGGAGGAGTAGCTATTATTTTCTCTGATGCTTTTCAATGCAAGCAGGTATCGTTTGGCGACTTTTCATCATTTGAATATCTGGCCGCTGTTCTGAAGTGCTCTCCCTCTATTTTACTACTGATTATATACAGACCACCTAAGTACTCTAGTAGTTTTTTTGATGAATTTTCAGAACTCCTTTCTATAATCTCCATAGAACATGACTGTTTAACTATTGCAGGAGATTTTAATATTCATATTGACAACCCCAATGATAATAATGCCAAAGAATTGAATAACCTCCTTGACACTTTTGACCTGTTACAACATGTCTCTGGGCCCACTCACAATCGAGGCCATACCCTAGATTTATTTATCACCAAGGGCTTTGAGTCATCGTTTCTTTCAGCTAGTGATGTTGCTCTGTCCGACCATCTCTGTATTTTTCTTGAACTCAAGATCACCCCTATCGCTCTTACTCGGTCAAAAACCATCAAAAAGCGTTACATCAACGAGAGTACTAGCACACGGTTCATGGAGGCTTTCTCGCTGGCCCCTTCCCTCTCCTCAGCCTCTGTCAATGATCTCCTAGATAACTTCAATTCTAAAACCCTAAAGGCTATTGATGCTGTAGCTCCCATTAGATCTAAACTAATCTCCGGTAAGAAAAAAGCACCATGGAGAAACGCTCCCTCTGTAAATAACAAAAAAAGAGATTGTAGGAAAGCCGAGCGCAAATGGCGGAAAACTAAACTTCACATCGATTATGACATCTATAAAAATAGTCTTCACTCCTACAACCAGGAACTAAAAAATTCCAGAAAATTCTTCTTCTCCGACATTATCAGCAAAAACACCAATGACGCTCGCACTCTTTTTGCCACTGTTGACAGGCTGACAAACCCCCCCCCACAAATTGCCCCTGATCTTCTATCCAATGTCAAATGCAATGAATTTGCGACCTTCTTTAGGGATAAAATTATAAATATCAGACTAACTATTTCCACATCAAGAACAAATGTGGCTCCGCCGCACCCACAGAATAGGTGCTTAATTAACATGACTCAGTTCAATGTCATTGACCACAAGAAACTAGAAGAAACGATACGAGGCCTTAAATCCTCATCGTGTTGCCTAGACACCCTGCCAACAAGCTTTCTAAAAAATGTCTACAGTTGCCTGGCGACCGACATACTGAAGATAATTAATACCTCTCTTCTTACAGGCATTTTCCCAAAATCTCTAAAAACTGCAGTTGTTAAGCCCTTGCTAAAGAAGCGTAGCCTCGACCCCTCTATAATCAGCAATTACAGACCAATATCAAATCTTCCCTTTATTAGCAAAATACTCGAAAAAACTGTCTACCAACAACTCAATACCTTTCTATCCTCCAATGACCTCCTAGATCCTTTCCAATCAGGCTTCCGACCCCATCATAGCACCGAAACTGCGCTTATCAGAGTTATAAATGACATCCGAATGAACACTGATTCAGGTAAAATCTCAATCTTAGTGTTACTAGACCTCAGCGCTGCCTTTGATACGGTTGACCACGAAATTCTATTGGACAGACTGGAAAACTGGGTCGGGCTTTCCGGCACGGTCCTAGAGTGGTTCAGATCTTATCTGCAAGACAGGAACTACTTTGTCTCCATTGGCAACTACACATCTGACCAAACCAAAATGACATGTGGGGTACCCCAAGGATCAATTTTAGGTCCTGTCCTGTTTAACCTTTATATGCTCTCTCTGGGCCTAATTATGCAAAAAAACAAAATAGCTTATCATAGCTATGCAGATGACACCCAACTCTACATAGCCCTCTCATCGGATGACTATGCCCCCATAGAGTCACTGTGTCAGTGCCTTGCGCAAATTAATGATTGGATGTGCCAGAATTTTCTCCAACTTAATAAAGACAAAACAGAGATAATTGTCTTCGGCAAAAAAGAAGATAGGCTCAAAGTTACTGCTCACCTCGAATCCCTATCTCTGAAGCCAAAGGACCAGGTAAAAAATCTTGGCATTATTATTGACTCTGATCTAAATTTCAACTCCCACATCAAGCTTATAAGAAAATCTGCCTTCTATCATCTAAAAAATATAGCAAGGATTAGAGGCTATATGTCCAAACAAGATCTTGAAAAACTAATTCATGCTTTCATTTCTAGCAGGCTAGACTACTGCAACAGTCTTTTCAATGGTCTTCCCAAAAAAGCTGTTAAACAACTTCAGCTCATTCAGAATGCGGCTGCTAGAGTTCTAACAAGAACCAAGAAAGCTGAACACATTACACCAGTTCTCAAATCCCTGCATTGGCTGCCAGTAAATCTTAGAATAGACTTTAAAATTCTGCTAATAGTTTACAAATCTCTCAACGGGTCAGGCCCACACTACATCTCTGAAATGCTTCTACACTATGAACCATCCAGATCCCTGAGATCTTCAGGCACTGGTCTACTAATTGTCCCAAGGACCAAATCTAAACATGGTGAAGCCGCGTTCTCCCACTATGCCTCTCATAACTGGAACAAACTCCCTGAACACATTAGATCTGCCCCTACTCTGCCTATTTTTAAATCCAAGCTAAAGACCTTTATGTTTACTCTTGCTTTTAACTGCTACTAAACTACTGCCTCTCTCGGCCTGTAATTTTAAAAAGATTTTTCCTGTACATTTCCAACAAATGGACTGTACATGTAATAATAATACTGAAGAGTGCCTTGTAACTTATTTAAAACAGAAATAATGTTTCATGTTTGTTAATTTGAGTATATATTTTAACTAAAACTGTCGGCTGTGTTTTTTATGTGTTTTTTATATGTGCATTGCTTTGCTGCTTGTTTTTTCGATTATTTTTTTGTAAAGCACCTTGAATTGCCTTTGTGTATGAAAGGTGCTATATAAATAAAATTTGACTTGACTTGACTTAACATTGTTGTGTGGTTGTATATTTCAGGAACTGGAGCAGAGGCACAACACCATCCTGCAGATGTACGGAGAGAAGGCTGAGGAGGCAGAGGAACTGAGGCTGGACCTAGAAGATGTCAAGAACATGTACAAAATCCAGATAGATGAACTACTCAAAAACCAGAAATAGACTGAATGCTCTGTCTGGAATCTTCTGGGACACTCACAAGCAAAAACCACACACAATAAAACTTAAGAAGACGTGCATTCACTGTAAAAGATGGAAGAGAGCATTTGGTCTTATATTTCATCAAAAGAAATGTATTAATCTTTATGTTGTTTGTTTTATTTTAATCATCAGATACTCTAGCTATTTAAATGGGGATGCTGGGAATGTGGGTAACAGTATATATCGTGCATTACAGAACCAGTATGAAGGATACTCACAGTTAATGATTGAGTCAGAAGTGTCAATTCTTTGAAATCTTGAGGACTTTCCACACTTTTAGATATAATTTCTCATTATCAGACCCTTGACACAGTATTGTATGAGCAGTTTTTAACTGTAGGAAATGGTCATGGATGTTTGCACTATAGTTTCATCCTCGTTTAACCCTTAACAGATTGACATAATCAGAATGGTTCAAGAGATATACAATTGTACACTTGATTATATGTTCTGGTCATAAATCACAATGTAGATTGAGGGTAATCTATGCTTAGAATCCTAGCTATTGGATTTTGAAATGTATAAATATGTAAATGAATAAACATTTATTTGGGTGGTGAAATATAGTGATTTGATACATAATTTTAATTGGATGCTTCCTCAACTTGATATCAAGTTTAAAAAAAAAATCTCGATTGATTGGACACATTTCTCCAAACGAAGCTCCATGCTCGGAACAGTTCACACACCATATATAAACCCTTTTGTGCATCTCGTTTGTTTTCATGCAAAATCCAAATCTATAGCCTATACTTTTTCCAAACAGTCCTGCACACAAAACTCTCCAAGCAGATCTCCAATCTCACACAGTTGTGAATACCTTTTAGTTAACAGTAAAGTTGTTTGTGCCTTATTACGAAGCAAATTTTGGTATATCTTTTACATGGCATTACCCAAATTGTCAAACTGTGAGGCTATTGAATATTATACTATTTTGCTTTCTGTAAAGGAAAACATCAATCTATTGTTTAAAATTCCATAAAATGAGAGTATGAAAAAAGGATTGTGGAACTTTCCGATGAAAGTGTTTTATGCATAAAAACATGTTACAACATAAACATGTTAGCAAAACTTCTATTAGAAATGACATACAATGCATTGAAGACATCTGTAACCTTAATAATCTGACCATTCGAGGATCAACATATGTTATATGTTATGTTATAGAAAATGTGCATGTTTATAATCCTATGCTCTGGGTTGAAACGGAGCCTAATCTCCACAAGGATTGTGGAACCTTCTGATAAAAGTGTTTTACCATGAGGCTATCATTCCTGTGTAGATAGGCTAGAACTGTATCGATCATCTAATCAATAATGGCTGTGTTGATATTTTGCACAATGAAAGTCTGGAGAGTTTGAAGGAAAGTCTAATTGAAATCAGCAGAGTAAAACTGTGTTTACAGCGCCACCTTGTGTCCATTGCGGTATATTGCATGCCGGTAAGATTTCCGGCGATATGGCGACCTGCTACATCAACGTTTCAGTGAGGGGAGCAGCAAGCTGTGTATTCGGGTAACGGCTAACGCTATATTACATATTAATTCGACGCATATTAAGCCTCTTTAAACGTGTGTTGCAGTGAATTTTGTGGCTAAGTTATAGGCTACTTTTCTGTCACGTTACAGCGGGTAAAGTCTTCCACTCCGCTCTGTAACAGTAACGCCTTTGTCAAGAAATGTTGCAGCAGCCTTGTATTAACTTACTACCATTAGTCTCCTATATATGTTTTTATTTTCTTTTGTAAGAAAGTGATAAAGAAACAGTCGATAATGTTTATTACTTCCATCTCCCTGTGACCAATAATAACGTTATCGTTGTAATGCCATTCATGCGAGTCTCCTTGTTTAAACTTAGTTCTTAAGCTTAACCCAGCGGTTCGTTTTGGGCAAGTCTACGTTAACTCAGCTCTGAATAGGTCTCTTAATAGATACCGGTAAATACGGTAAGTTGTGAAATAATGACACGATGAAACTTGCTGGGACAACAACGTGTTTTGCCATGTAGGCTAACTCAACAAGCATGCATGGAGGAGCAGAGCTATTACAGTACGGTTTCAGCACAATCGATCAGGTTTAATGTAACCGTTATATCTCACAACCTACAAGTTGGCCCCAAGAGAGCATGTATAATAAGGATGACAGAAATCCACTGTAGAGACAGTTTTGTACTTCTGTAACAAGTATCTAACTACAACAATCTTCGACAGGCTTCCTGAGGATGCGGTCCATGATCTAACAATGTGTGGCCTGTCTATTTGAGGCACAGCAGCACACACAGTGTGGTTTGTAATATTACATTATTTTTGGATGTGAAGTAGGTTGTTGGCCACAACAAGGCTGCATCATAAAAGTGTTACTGAGATGCTTTGTTGACATGACAACAACATAGCATATGGATCATATGAATCTTGACAAATAGCACACAGTGATGACTTGGCCACCTGGAGCTGTGTGACATGTCACACCATCCGTCCGCCACTTGTGTTTTTGATGTCAATCTGTCCCCCCCGTCTCACGCATGATTGCTCAGACAATGGACGGAAAAAGGTCACTAATATTTCCTGCAACAGGACCCCTCCTGTGTGCGCGGCTCCAGATCCGCCTGGAGCAGAGTTCCCACACACTACTAGCCTGTGCTCGCATGCTTGTAAACTGTGCTGTTGTTGGGCTTTCAACCAAGCTCACAGAGTCTGTGTGTGTGTGTGTCTGTGTCTCTCTCTCTCCTCTCTTCTCAGAGCGCTGTGAAGATCTCATGTCTGCGTGACCCTGACTATGCTGCTGCTGCTGCTAGCACTGGGCATAGTCGTTTCTTCCACTGTGGTCGTCACCACCACCGCCGCGGGGGCCGACGAGAACGCCGGCCACAAACCACCGCCACCAGCCCCGCTGCTGCTGCTCGGCTACGGCAGCCTGTCCCTGCCGCCCGAGCATATACCCTACTTCCTCCGCAACAACAAGAGGCTGGCCAAGCACTGCCGCTTGGACCCGCTCTGCCCTTTTAAAGTAAGATATGCACTTTGTCTTTTTTAAACAGTGGCTGAGATCATTCATGTGTTATTACTGCAGCCACTTTTCAGTGTCAGTGCAGTGCTGCTGGTTCCTTTGAGTTCTGCTGTGCTGTGAGACTGGGAAGGAAGCTTACTTGACCCCTTGGACCTTTAGTGAGGGAGAGCCCTGTAGATCCAGCGTCTAGTGCAGTGATACTCAACTTGCGGCCCGGGGGCCAGATGCGGCCTGCGACAGGGTGCAGAGTGCAGAGCCCCCCCCCCCCCCCCCCGACCATTTTCTAATAATTTCACGTTAGTTTTCATTGTGAATTAGAATCTAATTCACAATCAAATCTAAGGTGAAATAAAGTTTGACTGAGCTCCAGCTAAATTGTCAAATACCGCCGTCTGTCTGCTCGCTACCCAGGCACTTATGTATGTACTTAACCTAACTAACTTAACCTAACTAACTAACTACCGGGTGTGCACAACATTGTCAGACTAAACTCCGGCTGACACCCCAAAAACCTACAATCCGCTACAGAAAAATGTATATTGTTTGTTTATTAACTGGCCCCTGGCCTCCTCTCATCTCACGAAAGTGGCCCCCGGGCAGAACAAGTTGAGTATCCCTGGTCTAGTGCCTTACGAGTTTGCTTCATAGTAGCATGTGACTTGTTTATCAAAGTTGCATTTGATTGTGTATTTGTAGGAGGATGGTGGCGTGGGGATTTGACAGAATATGGACAGCACACTATTAAATGGAAATAAGACTATTGAACTAAGCCATTCCTATACTATATGACTGTTTAGCTGCATACAGGCCAGCGACTAGACGCCTTGTCCCGCCCCCTAATCTGTGATGGTCCATAGAGAGGGAATTGACGAGCCACTAAATATCATGTTTGGAGATCAGGGGACATTTTCTGGTTTGTAAATTATAGCTCTTATATAACATGAAGCTCATTTGCATCAGACTAGGTCCAATAGCACTGCGAATAATCGAGAGAATTTGTTTTAATCTTGCTTGGACTACCACATGGGTGGGGTTTTCAATTCTGAGGAAAGTTGTCAGTCACAGAAAGCACGATCAACTTTTGCCTTTCAAATACCTGTGATGATTTAAACTGATTGTAATTACTTATTTGTAATTGTATGTCCACTTTTGTCAACAAACAAAAAAGGCTGCGAAAAGTTGATCGTCCTCTCCTTTCTCAGCTTTTTGTCCACTCTCAATAAAGGACCTCACAAATTTCATAATACAGTTTTGCTTCTTAATTTTCTAGATTTGGGAAATATTTTATGATAGTGTCCAAGGCAATACTAAAGTTCCTGAAGTTGTAAATCAAAAGGTATCTCCTTTTTTAAGTGGCACTGTTAGCCATACTCTGTTTCACACTCGCTTTTTCTTTCCCCTTTTCTTCCCACACGCACGAACACACACGTGCGCGCGCGCGTGTGCACACACACACACACACACACACACACACACACACACACACACGTTCGTTCACAACAGGATGCACTGCTGGATGTCTCTGCCTGTTGGGGTTATGAGAAGACCTGTGATCCAGAGAGGCGCTTCGGCTATCCTGTCTGCACCAAGGCTGACTCTGGATGGTACTGTTCCTTTAACGTTACACTCTAAAACTATCCTGTCTGCACCAAGGCTGACTCTGGATGGTACTGTTCCTTTAACATTACACTCTAAACTATCCTGTCTGCACCAAGGCTGACTCTGGATGCTACTGTTCCTTTAACATTACACTCTAAACTATCCTGTCTGCACCAAGGCTGACTCTGGATGCTACTGTTCCTTTAACGTTACACTCTAAACTATCCTGTCTGCACCAAGGCTGACTCTGGATGGTACTGTTCCTTTAACATTACACTCTAAAACTATCCTGTCTGCACCAAGGCTGACTCTGGATGGTACTGTTCCTTTAACATTACACTCTAAAACTATCCTGTCTGCACCAAGGCTGACTCTGGATGGTACTGTTCCTTTAACATTACACTCTAAACTATCCTGTCTGCACCAAGGCTGACTCTGGATGCTACTGTTCCTTTAACATTACACTCTAAACTATCCTGTCTGCACCAAGGCTGACTCTGGATGCTACTGTTCCTTTAACATTACACTCTAAAACTATCCTGTCTGCACCAAGGCTGACTCTGGATGCTACTGTTCCTTTAACATTACACTCTAAACTATCCTGTCTGCACCAAGGCTGACTCTGGATGGTACTGTTCCTTTAACATTACACTCTAAAACTATCCTGTCTGCACCAAGGCTGACTCTGGATGGTACTGTTCCTTTAACATTACACTCTAAACTATCCTGTCTGCACCAAGGCTGACTCTGGATGGTACTGTTCCTTTAACATTACACTCTAAAACTATCCTGTCTGCACCAAGGCTGACTCTGGATGGTACTGTTCCTTTAACATTGCACTCTAAAACTATCCTGTCTGCACCAAGGCTGACTCTGGATGGTACTGTTCCTTTAACATTACACTCTAAAACTATCCTGTCTGCACCAAGGCTGACTCTGGATGGTACTGTTCCTTTAACATTACACTCTAAAACTATCCTGTCTCCACCAAGGCTGACTCTGGATGGTACTGTTCCTTTAACATTACACTCTAAAACTATCCTGTCTGCACCAAAGCTGACTCTGGATGGTACTGTTCCTTTAACATTACACTCTAAAACTATCCTGTCTGCACCAAAGCTGACTCTGGATGGTACTGTTCCTTTAACATTACACTCTAAACTATCCTGTCTGCACCAAGGCTGACTCTGGATGCTACTGTTCCTTTAACATTACACTCTAAAACTATCCTGTCTGCACCAAGGCTGACTCTGGATGCTACTGTTCCTTTAACATTACACTCTAAACTATCCTGTCTGCACCAAGGCTGACTCTGGATGGTACTGTTCCTTTAACATTACACTCTAAAACTATCCTGTCTGCACCAAGGCTGACTCTGGATGGTACTGTTCCTTTAACATTACACTCTAAAACTATCCTGTCTGCACCAAAGCTGACTCTGGATGGTACTGTTCCTTTAACATTACACTCTAAAACTATCCTGTCTGCACCAAGGCTGACTCTGGATGCTACTGTTCCTTTAACATTACACTCTAAAATGCTTTACTTTCAATGCATTTACTTTAGTCTAATGCAGCAGTAGGACCTATTTGTATCACATACTAAGTTTCCATATTCTCCCATCAGCCATCCTTCATGTCTAAGCCGCTGAGCGACGCTCACATCACAATAAATAATACTCCTTTATTCATAGATATTGAATTGTATTATTTATATGACCGGAGTGGAGCATTATCTTAGTTTCCCGGAGTAAAAATGTGTTTCTTGAGAGCATGCATCATTGATGTGCCTCTGTGCTTTCTTTGGCTCTGTTGAAACATGGCTAAATGTTGGTTCTGGTCAGGGCCCGTTCGGTGGAGGCGGCCCGGGAGCTGTTCTGGAAGCAGGCTGATTTCGGCTACGTCCAGGAGCGCCGCTCTGAGATGAGAACTCTCTGCAAGGCCGTCAAGCCGGTAAGTCCACTCATTTCCTTAGTTCCCACGGGCCCGCTGAGTCAACAGGAACAAACAACAGGTAGAAGCAAACACAGTGTTTTTTTTAACGTAAAATATTCATTGTGTTACAGTGCAAACAATGGGCCTGAACTTGACTCACAAATCGCAAAGAAGAATTGAATCCATTGTGGCTAGTTTGTCGGTTATAGTCTTTGCGGTCTAGTCTAGAGATCACTCTCAAAAGGCCTAGAGTTTATTCAAGTTATTTTTCCAGGGGGACTCATCATTGACCTGCAGCAGCCACACTCGGTTCTGTAAGGCGACTAACCTTTACCTGGACTTGAGGAAGCCTCGCAGAAGTCATGAGAGGTCAGTACAGCTGAAGGTGGCCGCGTGACCTGCCTTGGAGCTTGTTGTTGTTGTTGTTGTGAAGCTCACCTATGTTCCTCCTGCAGATACAAGGAGGACTTCATTCAAAAGGGGCAGATTGGCGGTCGCTGCAGCCTGAACAAGCGAGCGCTCGCTGCCCAGGGAGAACACAAGAGCCCCCTGCAGTCTTGGTAAGGCCGGACACACACGCTAACATGCTAACACATAGCACATGTATGCATGCTAACATGCTAACACATAGCACATGTATGTTACCAATCTTCAGGCAACAGATTGACAATTATGGTCTCTAGCAGAGAAACGTATAAACCATCTCTAAGTTTGTGTTTATTAATGAATGAACAAGGCCCATAAGTATGTTCCCTGACCGGGAATCGAACCCGGGCCGCGGCGGTGAGAGCGCCGAATCCTAACCACTAGACCACCAGGGAAGCTGTGTTATACTTTGCAAAGCCATTGCATCTGTTGCTCATATGACAGTTAAGGAGCCATCCATGGAAATTATATTCTGCCAGACAACTGGTGGCATACTCCTCCTGACATACATGCATAGACCACATCTTTGTGTTTTAGAAAGTGAACAAACTCACAGTGTTAACACTCTACTAGCTCATTAGCTTATTAGTTTATTAAACGGATTCCCATTAGTTCACGCCTAGATCTAGTCTTCCATCAGTGAGAGGGAGGATATGGATTTAAACAGCACTTGAGTCAGAAAGGTTGTTGTACACAGATATATGGATGTACAGCATCTAAGCCAACAGTCTTGTTTATTGACTCACAGTTAACATGAGACATAAAGAGACGTTCCCTGACCGGGAATCGAACCCGGGCCGCGGCGGTGAGAGCGCCGAATCCTAACCACTAGACCACCAGGGAGCTGCATACTCCTGTTTCACACCAGCTCCACCAATCAGTATTCCTAATTATGCGCGTGAGCGTTTTGTGGGCGTTCCCACACAACCGACTTTATCTATAGTGTCCCAATCTGTTTCAGCCACTTGTCCTGTCGCCCCAGTGCTCCTAGGTAATAAAAGTACCTACCTACCTACCTACCTACCTAGGTGCTTCAACAATCCCACAACCAGATTAGACAACCTTATTGCCATTTATTACTGCTGGTTTTTGTTGAACCACTGTACTCCAACACCAGAACAGGGTTCTTACATCAACACATCATGTAGTTGATGTAATCACACAGCTATTAGGATATTTTATTGGGGCATCGGTGTGAAGTCCAGTATACAGTGAGAGCCAAAAAGCAGTAGTTCCCTGACCGGGAATCGAACCCGGGCCGCGGCGGTGAGAGCGCCGAATCCTAACCACTAGACCACCAGGGAGCTGTCTGTCTACTTTGAAAGCCCCTATACAGGGATCCATAGGACATATGGCAGTGGAGGAGTTAATCTACAGTATTGATGTGTATTCACCTTATTCCTGGACTTACGTTTCCCATGATTCTCAGCGGTTGCCGGTTGTCGACTTCCTGTTTACATTTTTTTCACTAGCAAGGACGTGCACGCCGCTGTCAAAGAGTGGGAACGTTTGGCTTATTTGATCCGAAATGGCTAAAAATAGTAACGTGTGGTTGCATAGCGGCGATATTTTACAAAAACGAGGTGAATGTCAATTCACTCGTACTGTATGGGCTTATTTTAGCCGAAATTGCTCAAAAATAGTATGTGGTTGCATAGCGGGCGCTTTTGTTTTGAAGGCTAAACGTCCAAACCGGAACTCTTATTATTTGGTCATTGAACGGAGCTTTAGCGGTCTCTCTCTTTCAAGATTCAAGATATTGTCACTCCGTTGTACAATTATGCACGTGTGAAATTATTGTGCTGGGGGGCTCCATTACAAGACATAGGTAGGTACAAAGTCACAACAATTATTATGATTATTTTCAGTCTCTTTCGCTATGAACGGGCCTGGGCGGAAACAGGCAACCGGCAGCTGGAAACAGGGAGGGAGGGTGCCATGGAAGCACCCACGGTCTCATCAGGAAACTCGTGAATAAAGCTGGCAGAGTTGACGCCATGTTTATTGAATAACTTATGCTGAGAACAGTGGGAGGAGCTCCATGTTTGTGAATAGAACAATGCAAGAGAACAATGTGAGATCACATAGATGAATCTCAGTCTTAAATCATTACATCTACATGGCTACATTTAGTCATATCTGAGTGCAGGTTTATGTGAGGTGTATTGCAGAGCACTAGAAACCATGTGATCTCACACTAGTCAGGATGTGAAGCTTACCTGTGTCGGATGGTCCGGGAACTATACCAACATGGAACTATACCAACATGGAACTATACCAACAGGGAACTATACCAACATGGAACTATACCAACATGGAACTATACCAACATGGAACTATACCAACATGGAACTATACCAACAGAGAACTATACCAACAGAGAACTATACCAACATGGAACTATACCAACATGGAACTATACCAACAGGGAACTATACCAACAGGGAACTATACCAACATGGAACTATACCAACAGAGAACTATACCAACATGGAACTATACCAACATGGAACTATACCAACATGGAACTATACCAACATGGAACTATACCAACATGGAACTATACCAACAGAGAACTATACCAACAGGGAACTATACCAACAGAGAACTATACCAACAGGGAACTATACCAACATGGAACTATACCAACATGGAACTATACCAACATGGAACTATACCAACAGGGAACTATACCAACAGGGAACTATACCAACAGGGAACTATACCAACATGGAACTATACCAACATGGAACTATACCAACAGGGAACTATACCAACAGGGAACTATACCAACAGGGAACTACATGGAACTATACCAACAGGGAACTATACCAACAGGGAACTATACCAACATGGAACTATACCAACATGGAACTATACCAACAGGGAACTATACCAACAGAGAACTATACCAACATGGAACTATACCAACAGGGAACTATACCAACAGGGAACTATACCAACAGGGAACTATACCAACATGGAACTATACCAACAGGGAACTATACCAACATGGCGATATCAGGATGTGCATCTCAGACTAGTCAGGGTGTGCCTGCGTCAGATATAAAGAAGAGTTCCCTGACCGGGAATCGAACCCGGGCCGCGGCGGTGAGAGCGCCGAATCCTAACCACTAGACCACCAGGGAGCTGTCTGTATGTTTTAAAAGCCCCTATACAGGGATCCATGGGACATAATATGGCAGTGGAGGAGTTAATCTATTGATGTGAGCTGGCAGAGTTGACGCCATGTTTGTACCCTATGCAGAGAACAGCGGGAGGAGCTCCATGTTTGTGAATAAAACAATGCATGGCTATATTTAGTCATAGCTGAGTGCAAGGTTTATGTGAGGTGTATTGCAGAGCACTAGACAGGATGTGGAGTTCACCTGCGTCGGATATAAAGAGGAGTTCCCTGACCGGGAATCGAACCCGGGCCGCGGTGGTGAGAGCGCCGAATCCTAACCACTAGACCACCAGGGAAGCTGCATGCTCCTTTTTCACACCAGCTCCACCAATCAGAGTATTCCTAATTATGCACGTGAGCGTTTTGTGGGTGTTCCCACACAACCGACTTTATCTATAGTGTCCCAATCTACTTCAGCTACTTGTCCTGTCGCCCCAGTGCTCCTAGGTAATAAAAGTACCTACCTACCTACCTACCTACCTAGGTGCTTCAACAATCCCACAACCAGATTAGACAACCTTATTGCCATTTATTACTGCTGGTTTTTGTTGAACCACTGTCCTCCAACACCAGAACAGGGTTCTTACATCAACACATCATGTAGTTGATGTAATCACACAGCTATTAGGATATTTTATTGGGGCATCGGTGTGAAGTCCAGTATACAGTGAGAGCCAAAAAGCAGTAG
This sequence comes from Poromitra crassiceps, assembly GCF_964638095.1. NCBI lineage: Eukaryota > Metazoa > Chordata > Actinopteri > Beryciformes > Melamphaidae > Poromitra > Poromitra crassiceps. The sequence goes on from NC_139649.1 coordinate 6,716,713, forward strand.
TTCCCTGACCGGGAATCGAACCCGGGCCGCGGCGGTGAGAGCGCCGAATCCTAACCACTAGACCACCAGGGAGCTGTCTGTCTACTTTGAAAGCCCCTATACAGGGATCCATAGGACATATGGCAGTGGAGGAGTTAATCTACAGTATTGATGTGTATTCACCTTATTCCTGGACTTACGTTTCCCATGATTCTCAGCGGTTGCCGGTTGTCGACTTCCTGTTTACATTTTTTTCACTAGCAAGGACGTGCACGCCGCTGTCAAAGAGTGGGAACGTTTGGCTTATTTGATCCGAAATGGCTAAAAATAGTAACGTGTGGTTGCATAGCGGCGATATTTTACAAAAACGAGGTGAATGTCAATTCACTCGTACTGTATGGGCTTATTTTAGCCGAAATTGCTCAAAAATAGTATGTGGTTGCATAGCGGGCGCTTTTGTTTTGAAGGCTAAACGTCCAAACCGGAACTCTTATTATTTGGTCATTGAACGGAGCTTTAGCGGGTCTCTCTCTTTCAAGATTCAAGATATTGTCACTCCGTTGTACAATTATGCACGTGTGAAATTATTGTGCTGGGGGGCTCCATTACAAGACATAGGTAGGTACAAAGTCACAACAATTATTATGATTATTTTCAGTCTCTTTCGCTATGAACGGGCCTGGGCGGAAACAGGCAACCGGCAGCTGGAAACAGGGAGGGAGGGTGCCATGGAAGCACCCACGGTCTCATCAGGAAACTCGTGAATAAAGCTGGCAGAGTTGACGCCATGTTTATTGAATAACTTATGCTGAGAACAGTGGGAGGAGCTCCATGTTTGTGAATAGAACAATGCAAGAAAACAATGTGACACCACATAGATGAATCTCAGTCTTAAAGCGTTACATCTACATGGCTACATTTAGTCATAGCTGAGCTCAAGGTTTATGTGAGGTGTATTGCAGAGCACTACATTTCATGTGGTGATCAGATCTCACACTAGTCAGGATGTGAAGCTTACCTGTGTCGGATGGTCCGGGAACTATACCAACAGGGAACTATACCAACATGGAACTATTCACCTTATTCACCACGCCCACTTTTTCTCTCTTCCGCGTTCAACGCAAACGTATTTGTTCTTCCGGTTCAGTGCTAGTTGCGAAGGCCACTAGTGGCTAATAATATTAGCCACTAGTTAGTTATGTTATATAGCAGTAAAATGCCACTGAATGACCAAATTGATATAACCGTTAACCATTTCGAGTAACACTGATTCCATACGGATCACCAGCGTTAGTTTGTTGTTTATAACGTGGCTATATTCATAACGTTTCTATCTCGGATGCGTTATTTCGAATCGCACATAGGTTACGCAACCTAACATAGGTGCGCAACCTAACGTCCACTCCACTAACGTCACCTTAAGAGCACAATATTCCTGGAATGCAAGTTTAACTAAACAGTTACATGTCCTCTGCATTCTACATAAAATTAAGATATTACGGGTTGTTTTATTTTGTATGTTACATACGTATTGGCCAAGATATGTTAGTTTATGGGGGAGTAATTTTGCCACTTTAAAGCGGAGTGTGCGCGGCCATTTTGCCTGCGGGGTTTTTGGCAAGTCTAAAACGGAAATACTATTACAAAATGACGTAATGCGGAAGCGTCCATGTGTGGGCAAAGAATAAGGTGAATACCAACAGGGAACTATACCAACAGGGAACTATACCAACATGGAACTATACCAACAGGGAACTATACCAACATGGAACTATACCAACAGGGAACTATACCAACATGGAACTATACCAACAGGGAACTATACCAACATGGATCTATACCAACATGGCGATATCAGGATGTGCATCTCAGACTAGTCACGGTGTGCCTGCGTCGGATATAAAGAGGAGTTCCCTGACCGGGAATCGAACCCGGCCGCGGCGGTGAGAGCGCCGAATCCTAACCACTAGACCACCAGGGAGCTGTCTGTATGCTTTAAAAGCCCCTATACAGGGATCCATGGGACATAATATGGCAGTGGAGGAGTTAATCTATTGATGTGAGCTGGCAGAGTTGACGCCATGTTTGTACCCTATGCAGAGAACAGCGGGAGGAGCTCCATGTTTGTGAATAAAACAATGCATGGCTATATTTAGTCATAGCTGAGTGCAAGGTTTATGTGAGGTGTATTGCAGAGCACTAGACAGGATGTGGAGTTCACCTGCGTCGGATATAAAGAGGAGTTCCCTGACCGGGAATCGAACCCGGGCCGCGGCGGTGAGAGCGCCGAATCCTAACCACTAGACCACCAGGGAAGCTGCATGCTCCTTTTTCACACCAGCTCCACCAATCAGAGTATTCCTAATTATGCACGTGAGCGTTTTGTGGGTGTTCCCACACAACCGACTTTATCTATAGTGTCCCAATCTATTTCAGCTACTTGTCCTGTCGCCCCAGTGCTCCTAGGTAATAAAAGTACCTACCTACCTACCTACCTACCTAGGTGCTTCAACAATACCACAACCAGATTAGACAACCTTATTGCCATTTATTACTGCTGGTTTTTCTTGAACCACTGTCCTCCAACACCAGAACAGGGTTCTTACATCAACACATCATGTAGTTGATGTAATCACACAGCTATTAGGATATTTTATTGGGTCATTGGTGTGAAGTCCAGTATACAGTGAGAGCCAAAAAGCTGTAGTTCCCTGACCGGGAATCGAACCCGGGCCGCGGCGGTGAGAGCGCCGAATCCTAACCACTAGACCACCAGGGAGCTGTCTGTCTGATTTCAAAGCCCCTATACAGGGATCAATAGTTCATATGGCAGTGGAGGACTTAATCTACAGTATTGATGTGTATAGAGCTTGCAGAGTTGACGCCATGTTTGTTGAATAACTTATGCTGAGAACAGCGGGAGGAGCTCCATGTTTGTGAATAGAACAATGCGTGACCACATAGATGAATCACAGTCTTAAAGCATTACATCTACATGGCTACATTTAGTCATAGCTGAGTGCAGGTTTATGTGAGGTGTATCGCAGAGCACTACATTTCATGTGGTGATCAGATCTCACACTAGTCAGGATGTGAAGCTTACCTGTGTCGGATGGTCCGGGAACTATACCAACATGGAACTATACCAACAGGGAACTATACCAACAGGGAACTATACCAACATGGAACTAAACCAACAGGGAACTATACCAACATGGAACTATACCAACATGGAACTATACCAACATGGCGATATCAGGATGTGCATCTCAGACTAGTCAGGGTGTGCCTGCGTCGGATATAAAGAGTAGTTCCCTGACCGGGAATCGAACCCGGGCCGCGGCGGTGAGAGCGCCGAATCCTAACCACTAGACCACCAGGAAGCTGTCTGTCTTCCTCCAAAGCCATTGTACAGAGATCTCTGTAGCTCATATGACTTGAGTTATGGAGTTATGGAGGCATCCATGTACATCTACAGCTGACTGGGACTGGGCACAGCACACATTCATCACCAGCATATGTCTGTCCAGGAATGCATGGCTCATATGTCGGGGGGAGGAGTCACTGATATAAACCACAGTGGGCACAGACACACACCTTCCCTTCCACCCTCATCTCTGCCCTTTAACCTGATTTTAGGGCTGCAACTAACAATTATTTTCATAATCGATTAATCTTTCGATTATTTTCTCGATTAATCGATTAGTTGTTTGGTCTATAAAATGTCAGAAACAGGTATCAAATGACGATCAGTGTTTCCCAAAACCCAAGATGACGCTCTCAAATGTCTTGTTTTGTCCACAACTCAAAGATAATATCAGTTAACTGTCATACAGGAGTAAAGAAACCAGAAAATATTCACATTTAACACATTCACTGCCAGCCGTTTTTTTTTTACTGTAGGTAGGTTCTGCCAGAGGGTTTTTTTGAGGATTCTGGCTCATCTTTCAAGTTTCAAGACCCGAGGATTATTTTCTGCTAAGATTTTGTGAACACACAATATCTCAAAAGAACTAATAGAATGTGTGCTTTCTCTGTCTAAAAGAGTTAGTTTGTAGAGTTAGTAGTTATGTAAGCATTAGCAGTTGAATACAGCATGGTTTCAGCGTCAGAAAAATTATTCTGAGATAAACGGCTTTTTGTGAAATTCGATAGAACAGTCACTTTAACCATTCATTTTTGGCATCAGTAAGACGTCAGACATCTAAACAATAGTTTTGAACAGTCATTTCCTCCATAACAGCAGGAAACCCCCCTCTGCTTCCAACTCCTCCCTCCGTGTGTGTCTTCTTGGCTGCAGCGGCCGTGTCACAAGCTCGTTTCTGCTGCTGTAACCTCGCGTCACCAGTCTCATTGCTTTGCTGCTGCTGTGCCTGTCTGCGCGGCCGCTCTTTGAGGAAGTCTGGATGGACTCGCTCGCTTCTTGGAGTTTTGGTTGAGAGCTTTGATGAAGCTTTTGCGATTCTGGTCATATTTATGCTGCGTGTTTCAAAGTGTGTTCCACCCGTAATCTATTATGCAAATTTGCAATCCTGCACCGCCAGCAATCAGCGCGAAAACGAAAGCGTTTTCGCCAATCCATTTTCATGAGAATGGCTTCAGTCACACTGCTTTTTGCTTGCCTTCCTCTAGTCAGGAAAGCACTGTCGCCACTTAGTGGGTCGGTGGAATGGGTTGTACACGTTGTACACGTCCAATACTTATATAAGAGATGTAAAAGGGTTAGATGCACATCCCACCGTCAAAAAAACAAAATCGATTTTTTTTTAACGTAAAAACACGTCATTGGCAGTGAACGGTTGGATTTTGTTTGACGTAAAAACACGTCATTGGCAGTGAACGTGTTAAGAAGCTGGAATCAGAGAATTTTGACCCTTTCTCTTAAAATTGTACTCAAAACGATTAATCGATTATCAAAATAGTTGTCAATTAATTCTCTGTCCATCGACTAATCGATTAATCGTTGCAGCTCTACCTGATTGAGTTTATTCTGTAACATAAGAGTAATGGAAATGCCAAGATGTTATACTATGTTAAAATTTAGATGATTTTGCAGTGTTTTTAAAGTGGTAGTGTAACAAAAAAGTACAGTAATATAAGAGAAAAATAAATCAGCCCCAGGTTGTAAAGTAAGTGGTGAAGGTTTAGGACACTGGATGTGCTTCAGAGTTCAATCCAGTCACAAAGTAAACTGCAGTCTCAGAGTTACCAATCTTCAGCCAATAGTTTGACGTTGTTATGGTCTCCAGTAGAGAAACACAGATACCATCTCTCAGTTTGGGTTTATGGATATTAATGAATGACCAAGGCCCAAAAGTCTGTTCCCTGACCGGGAATCGAACCCGGGCCGCGGCGGTGAGAGCGCCGAATCCTAACCACTAGACCACCAGGGAGCTGCATGTTCCTGTTTCACACCAGCTCCACCAATCAGAGTCTTCCTAATTATGTGTGTGAGAGTTTTGTGGGTGTTCCCACACAACCGACTTTATCTATAGTGTCCCAATCTATTTCATCTACTTGTCCTGTCACCCCAGTGCTCCTAGGTAATAAAAGTACCTACCTACCTACCTACCTACCTACCTAGGTGCTTCAAGAATCCCACAACCAGCATTATTGCCATTTATTACACTTGTTTTTCTTGAACCACTGTACTAAAAAACCAGAACAGGATTCTTACATCAACACATCATGTAGTTGATGTAATCACAATCATTAGGATATTTTATTGGGGCATCGGTGTGAAGTCCAGTATACAGTGAGAGCCAAAAAGCAGTAGTTCCCTGACCGGGAATCGAACCCGGGCCGCGGCGGTGAGAGCGCCGAATCCTAACCACTAGACCACCAGGGAGCTGCACTGACAACTTTGAGGTCTTGCCTGAGAACTTGGATTTTGGAATGTGTGGCATGTATGACAACTGGCAGGACAGCATTCTGTGGATGTAGTGAATGCAGACCACCACTAGGGTGTGCTCTTCTCACACACAGCACATGCATACTGATACTGCACAGTCAGACTGAGATGGTTGTCAACATTTATGGTTGAGGGACCACATGATGCATTTTCCGTTCGAAAGGCTGCAGAAAACCACAGTCTTTATTGTGTATCCACACGTGGAGGGAGAATACACACAGCATGGTCACTGGCTGTCCATACTTTCAGGTTTCTTGCTAGAAGTCTACTGATCATTTGACTTTCCAAGCAGGGAAGAGACGGGGCTGCCCCAGCCATCCAGTACAGGAGTGGTGTGATACTGCCCCCTACAGGAGTGGTGTGATACTGCCCCCTAGGCCATCATCATCACCTATTTTGTATTTGTTTGCATTTCATACTAACCCAAGCAATTACAGTATGTATAATTTGTATTCTCCTTCTGGCCAATTACCCCCTCCATCCTTAAAGGAACACTCCGCCCATTTTCAACCAGCTTTGTATCATTAGAACATCAGTAGTATATCAGAAAACTGTAAACTGTTTTGAAGTCTGTCATTTAATTTGACAGTTATTGAGTGTTAAAGTGTGGACCAGTGACATCACTGGTCCACACTAACTCAAATTAATAACTCATTAACTCAAATCAACTCTCAATAACTGTCAAACATTCCGTCATTCATCTAGTTTGACAGTTATTGAGAGTTGATTTGAGTTAATGAGTTATTCATTTGAGTTAGTGTGGACCAGTGATGTCACTGGTCCACACCTTAACACTCAATAACTGTCAAATTAAATGACAGACTTCAAAACAGTTAACATTTTTCTGATATACTACTGATGTTCTAATGATACAAAGCTGGTTGAAAAATGGGCAGAGTGTTCCTTTAAGGAAACAATGTTGGTAAATTTAATAATAAGTTAGAAAGTTAAGCTCTGCAGAGACAACTGCCACTACAACACACAATGGGAGGTTAGAGTATGACGACGATGATGCTGCTGAGTTCAACAGAGCCGTCCATAACGATAGCAGGCTGCCAGGAGGAAGAGTAGCTTCTTCTTCTCCCTCCCCCTGAACACTGAGTGACTAATGACTCGACGACTGAACGATGATAAGAAAGTGAGACTCATTGTTAGAATATGAAAGTGGGAACTGGAGCAGTGGCCTCGCTTTGAAATGTCAGACAGTTGTCATGAACTCGCTCATCATTATGTCAGCAGGCATTTTTCCTGCAGTAAAAGTTGAATGAAAGGGAGGGAGGGGAGGGGAGGGAGGGGAAGGGAGGGGAGGGGAGGGAGGGGAAGGGAGGGAGGGGGGGGCGGAGGCACCGCGGGCCTTGAGCACAGTAGTCTGGAATGTGGGCGGTGGCCGCCAGACTTGTCTTTTGTGAGAAGCCTGCAGATGCTCAGCGGGCCAGTGGCGCAATGGATAACGCGTCTGACTACGGATCAGAAGATTCCAGGTTCGACTCCTGGCTGGCTCGTAGTGTTTTCCCCCCCTCATCCTTGTGGAGAAAGGCTTGCTGCTGATATGGATGCGTGGCAGGCTGGCAGCCCTCTCTGATTTATGGCAAGAGACTAGAATCAGAAACATCATGTTTGAAATGACAGCATAGATCTTTACTCTTAAAGGGCCCCTACCTCTATAATATGAAAGTAAAATAAAGCTCACTGCAATGGTATGTCATTCTCCAAATCATGATGGTCACTAATATATTATAAATGTTTATGGTGCTCCAATCGATGCCAGTCAAATATATTCAAATAATTCCCCCTTATTTGGAAAGGGCCTGTCTGTGTCCCTCTCCCTCTCCCACCCCAGCCCAGCCAAGACTAACTGAATTATGTGTTAGTGCAGTTTTGGAAAATGGTCTCAATAGAGCACTACAAGGAGAGGGAAAATAGATCTCAAAATATCATTTTATGTTTGTACTTTTTACGATTGACCGTATATCAGGTTATGCAGTATAGGCTATACACATGGTAATATTCACTTAAAAACAGGAAACAAGTCACAATGGAGAGGCAAAGTGAACGTTACTTCCTGCTTCAGCACTGTACTAGAGATTTTCATCCACCATTTATTTTCCCATAGACACTTCGTAAAATGCTTATAAAAAATAGTTTTACTTGGTTAAACCAAATGGTTCAGATATATTTTATATTTAGAGAGACCATAGAACATTTCACTCAGACCAAAACAAAAACAAACAAACATTGAAAAAAATATTTTCTTTAAATCCATCGTTTTTTAAAGTTTTGGTCCATTTTACAAAATGTCTGTGGGAAAATAAATGGCGGATGAAAATCTCTGGTACAGTGCTGCTGAAGCAGGAAGCGCCGTTCACTTTGGCTCTCGGCGATGGATGGAAATGTCCACCATCTCATCTCATTCAGAGCCGTATAATAGAAGAGTTCCGACATCTCCATTCACTCCAATGGACCAGTTTTTTTCCAGGAAGTAGAAAGTGGAACTCTTCAGTAAAAAAAGCAGCACTGTTGAGTTGCAGCAAAATAGACAGTGTTGTACTTTGAAAGGGTTTTTCATCCCTTGAAATGAATCAAATTGTACATTATCGGCTTTATTTTAGCATGCAAAAGTAGCGCGAGACCCATTCCTGGCTGTTCATTGGCTAATGAATCTCGCATTTTGGTCCTCCACTGACGCCACTCTCTCTCTAGAGGACACTAATCTCATTACATCTCCACAGTGTGCCTCCTGTACTGCAGACAGTAATGTCATCGTTAGTCTGTTTATGTCACTAATACTGAAGTGGTGTTGTTGTAGGTATGCAGAGCTGCAGAGCTTCACAGAGCTGGACTTCCGCCCCATAGAGGACGGACACTGTGATGTCATCATCAAAAAACCCACTGTTTTCATGAAACTGGATGCAGGTAAGGAAGGATTCACGTGACTCAATTGAAAGACCTACAATCTAAACAAGCTGCCAAATATTTACACCAACACATTAATTACACCCTAATTACAGTACACAGTCATACAATGCCCACGCGTGGACATGTATAGCTGTCAATGGAACTGGTTCCCTTGTATTTATTGATGATGCAACTGCTGACAACAGCAGCAGAATAAATTCTGAAGTGTTTCAGACAATATTATCTGCTCATATTCAGCCAAATGCTTCAATCAGAACCCATTTGGACAATTGCATGATTATGTTAGTTTGTCCAACTATTTTGGTCCCTTAAAATGTAATGTAATTCCTACACCGTTCACCTGATCTGGATGTAAATACCCCCGAATTAAAGCTGGAAGTCGGCAGTTAAAGCACATCTTGGCTTGAATCCAGTGTGTGACTATTTTAATGAGTTTCATTGGTGCTTTAAGTCTACCTTTATCCAGCAACTACCCTAAAACAGCTTGGATGTGCACATTTCTACTGTTTTCCATTTGTGAGTCGTTATAGTGTAAGAATGGAACAAAACCATATTGTGCTTCTCTCATAGGTGTGAACATGTACCACCACTTCTGTGACTTTGTCAACCTGTACATCTCCCAGCACATCAACAACTCCTTCAGCTCAGACATCTACATCCTCATGTGGGACACGGTGGGTACCGGATGCTGCCTCCTGCTCCAGTATCGCTGGAGGCGGAGGGCGTAACCTATATAATAATGCTTGGTGGGCTGGGCTTAGTTAGGTTTAGGTTTCTTTAACATCTGTCTCGTTCTCTCAAGTCTTCGGCTGGTTCTGTCCCCCTATGTATTAGCATATTCCTCAGTTCATAGTCTCTTATGTCTAGTGTTTGTCAAAGTGGGGTCGGGGGACCCCCAGGGGTCCTTACGGGGGTTCCAGGGGGTCCCCAGCAAAAAGGGGAATCATTTTCACTATGATTCCATCTATAAGTAACACAATGACTTGGTCATGGGTTTCATACACTTTCTGTAATAAAACATCTAAAAGCAAAAATCTGATCAGATGGGGGGCATAGGACGAAAGTAGGGATGCACGATATATCGGCAATCATATCAGTATCGGCAGATGTTAGTCATGTTTTTTTTACATATCGGCATCGGTCCGATGTTACATTGTTAATATCGGTTATTGGTATCAGCCAAAATGTTCACATTGAGAGGAAACAATGCGGTAAATCTATGATTTATGGGTTTTTTCTAAATGTTTTGGAAATAATGAAATGCATTACTTTTTCAAATTCAGTGTTTTTCAGTATGTACCAAATTTTATTATTATAAAAATGTGTTTTTCATAGAGATCATATTGACATCGGTAAATATCGGTTATCGACCATAACAGCAATGTTAATATCGGTTATCGGTATCGGCCAAAATGTTCATATCGGTGCATCCCTAGACAAAAGCTTATCAAATGGGGGTCCATGGTCTAATTTGTGTCAGTTTAGGGGTCCTTGATGTGAAAAAAGTTTGAGATCCACTGTTAAGTTAACTAGCTCATACAGGTCAACGACAGTGAGTGACAGAAATAGCTGTTTTGCTACAAAGCCAAACAGTGGCTGTTTGTCACAACTGTGTGTATATATATATTATTAGAGTTATAGTTGTCATTGAACAAGTAGGCGGCAGACGTGCCTGTGGAAGACATCCAGAGGAAGCAGTGGGTGAAAAACAGAGTGATGTACAGGGGCAAGCTCATCCTACCCACTGTGTGCAGAGGTGAAGGGACAGAGAGAAACACTGACAGAACAAACAGCACACTGCCAGACAAACAGGGAGGTTGTCTGAGAATACTGTGATAACAGACGAGATCCCCTTATAGAACCTAAGGCCTTGGCCACACTGATCCGTCAGAAAATGGACAGAATTATTGGACGGACAGATGTCTGTCCGATGAGAACTGAGTCTACGTCAAACCCCTCGCCGAAAGCGCCGGGGCTGCTCCGCGGCCGGCGAGCCTGCCTGCGCAGCCTGCGTGCAGCTCCTTGGAAATGTGACTCGATGCAAATGACATGAACAGCGCGAGTATAATATAATGCAGATCATGTGCAGATAACTGGAGATAAGTATATGCACTACATTCTCCCCTTGGACTAACTTCTAGTCACTGAAATCCTAGTGAAATCACACAATTTTACTCATTTTGCGGGGGAATCCCTTATAGCCTCGTTCACCGCCTCGGCCATCTTCTTTGAAAAGTTGAAACAAATCTCGGAACGCCTCCTCTCGAGACCTCGACTCTGATTGGCTAAACGGACAGTGACTATCCGACCATCCGATACGTCCGTCCAGAAAAAGTTCATCCCTCTTCAACTTTCTGTCCATCAAAACGTATGCAAATTTTCTGGATACGTACGCTTCTGAGTGCTCCACGGACAGTCGGACAGTTGTCATTGAAAATGAATGGAAGTGAATAGAGAAATGAACGCACACGGACAGACACCACGGATCAGTGTGGCCAAGGCCTAAACCTAAAGAAAATACAGAGGAAACAAAGAAATAAAAAGAGGGAAATGATATTCTGGCAGGCAACTGGTGGCATATTCCTGACATAGATAGACCACATATTTGTGCATTAGAACGTGAACAAGCTTACAGCGTTAACACTCCACTGGCTCATCAGTGAGAGGGAGGATATGGATTTAAACAGCACTTGAGTCAGAAAGGTTGTTGTACACAGATATATGGATGTACAGCAGCTAAGCCAACAGTCTTGTTTATTGACTCACAGTTAACATGAGACATAAAGAAACGTTCCCTGACCGGGAATCGAACCCGGGCCGCGGCGGTGAGAGCGCCGAATCCTAACCACTAGACCACCAGGGAGCTGCATGCTCCTGTTTCACATCAGCTCCACCAATCAGAGTATTCCTAATTATGTGCGTGAGCGTTCTGTGGGTGATGCAGGAAAACACAATCATACCCAGAAAACAGGTGACTGTGACTCAAATGATGACAAAGCCTGGAGTTGATTTGGAAAGAAATCTGCTTTAGTGTTTTGAAGTATAGTAAATTCTCCCAATATTCTATCAATCATTGCTTTGAATCATTGCTGTCTCGTTACAGATCTGACATTGTATAACGGACAATTCTTCTCCCTTCTCTTTCGTGTCTTTTCTCAGAGTTCCTACGGTTATGGAGATCTGTTCAGTGACACGTGGAAGGCCTTCTCTGAGTATGACATCATCCACCTGAAAACCTATGACTCTAAAAGAGTAGGTACACTGTCACCTGTGGGTGCTCCGCATAAATAAACTGATAATAAACAGATCTCTATGCCAGGCAAATATGCTTAGCAAGCTGTTCATTAACTGCCCACAGGTGTGTTTCAAAGATGCCATCTTCTCCCTCCTCCCAAGAATGAGATATGGCCTGTTTTACAACACTCCGCTGGTAGGTGTGTGTGTGTGTGTGTGTGTGTGTGTGTGTGTGTGTGTGTGTGTGTGTGTGTGTGTGTGTGTGTGTGTGTGTGTGTGTGTGTGTGTATGTATGCATAGATTCTAATAGGATAAGATCATTTGGTTTGAAACACACTGCAGCGTCCCGCGCTCTTTCAACACCGGCTCTCATTTCTTCATTTAGTTCATCTCCTTATTCATATATTCCTTATCACACATTTTCTGATAGTATTTCTTTTTTGGTATTCCTCCCTCCACAAACACTGATATCCGGTTATTTGCTCATAAAAATGCAATCGGGGTCAAATGTTTCTGCGATGTATTCAATAGCCAGCCCAGCCAACGCTTATGTTATCTAAATGATAATTCCAAGGAGATTTCCGTAAAGATGATATCATGTAAATATGTGTCGTCCCGTCAGCCTTGAGCTGTGAGATATTGATGGGATTCTAGCGTCATGGCTGATTGCCCCTGCTGCTGCTGCTGCACATGTCATGTATATATTCATGTGCTCACGTTTACGCTGGCTGTGCTGCCGCCCCAGTGTGTGTGTGTGTGTGCTGGGATGCACAGGCTTGTGTGCTGCTCATTCCAGAGAGGGGTGGGAATATGTTAGCATATATCTTACATGACAACACAATGAAAAGCACTAGTGTAGCTTTCAGTCACACTTCAGAAAGGAGATTTTCTACAACATTCAAAACATGGCAAAGAGTCCAGAATGAATTAGCACCAGCCACCAGCCAAATGCTGCTCAACTATGCAAGTGGCCATAGGTTTTGCTTCACTCACCAGCCGCCACCCCACCCTTCCGGCCAAAAGAAATTTGTAATCTATCGAGTGGTTGGTGAAATTTGAACATTCACTAGTCATTTGGCCGGTGGGCAAAAAAAGTTAATTTTGCCTGTCTTGGTGTCATGGGATCATAGACAGATTAAAAAAAAAAAAAATCAGTAATGGATATCGATATTATGTTTTGAACAGAATACTTGGAAAATAAATTGAATTGTGCATGTGTGATAGGGCTGTCACTTTTTCCCAAAATAAAGTTTGAACGAACTTTAATTGCCCGCAAAATGTTCGAATATATTCAAAGTTTTTTGGTTAATTATTATTATTATTATTATTATTTTTTTGCTGCATCCAACTCGAGACAACTTTTCAGACCCTGGAGACAATCTTTCTCAGAAGAGACTAACGCGACAAATCTGGAGACTTTTTCTGACATGGGATTAACATTACCAGCAAGCAGCAATTGGTTAATTTTGGTTAATAAAAAAAAAATAAAAAAATAATAATAATAATAATAAAAAAATAATAATAATAATTAAACAGGTCAATTATACATTCGAACATGCACACATGCACATTACATACATTCGATACATACATACATTACATACATACATTACATTACATACATTCGAACATGCCCACAACTCCCCCACATTCGAAGTTAAATTCGAATTTCGAATAAAAAGTGACAGCCCTAATGTGTGATGTGATGTGATGTGATGTGTTTGTGTGGTGTGTTGATGCCAGATCTCAGACTGCCACAGTGAAGGGATGTTCAGGGCGTTCTCCCAGCATGTCCTGCATCGACTCAACATCCCACAGGAGGGACCCAAGGTAGGAGGCGGAGCAACTCTCTACAGCAGGGCTTCCTATAGGTCGAGGAGGATTTGGGTTATTTGGGTGTTGTACCTTGTATCGTGCAGTACAAAAGACGGTTTCTGCAAGTGAGTGAGTGGCCAGAAGCTGTGGTTTGTGAACAACGTAGTAAGAAAATACAGAGGAAACAAAGAAATAAAAAGAGGGAAATGATATTCTGGCAGGCCACTGGTGGCATATTCCTGACATAGATAGACCACATATTTGTGTATTAGAACGTGAACAAGCTTACAGCGTTAACACTCCACTGGCTCATCAGTGAGAGGGAGGATATGGATTTAAACAGCACTTGAGTCAGAAAGGTTGTTGTACACAGATATATGGATGTACAGCAGCAGCAACAGTCTTGTTTATTGACTCACAGTTAACATGAGACATAAAGAAACATTCCCTGACCGGGAATCGAACCCAGGCCGCGGCGGTGAGAGCGCCGAATCCTAACCACTAGACCACCAGGGAGCTGCATGCTTCTGTTTCACACCAGCTCCACCAATCAGAGTATTCCTAATTATGCGCGTGAGTGTTAGGATGACGTCATCATTCCTACCTTGATGTCGTCATTCCTACTATGATGTCATCGATCTCTGATGATGTCGCAAACGGTAGTGATGTCATAGCACAGGTGATGTCATGTTCGGATCTATAAAGGCCCGTTCCGGCAGGTCCTCTCCAGTGATTCATAAGCTAAACTTATATCACATCAATCTCTGCAACCGTTCCCAACCTCGAACAAGTGCAGACCTAGCTATCAAGTTCCACAACCTCCCTACTTCTCAAGACTTACCAAGTTTGCCTTGGCCATCAACTCTCCGCGAATAGATCCACATGTCTTCCGACACCAACCCTGACAGTATGAATCACTCTGAACTGGATCTAGCGGATACATCTCGGCCAATCAGGGAGGCCTTTCGAATGATAATTGAGCTGTTTGCCAACCAGGAAAAAGCAATCCAGGCTCTGGCTTCCAAGGCCGATGATCGGTACGCCCTCCTGGTTAGCACAATCCAGAATCTGACTTCCATTTCCGAGGAGCGGCGCGCCCTCCTGGTTAACCGGCTAGATCGTCTCGACGGACTAAATCCTCCTGAGGGTGTCATTCCGCAGTCTTCCGCCCCTCCTGCCCCAGCCTCTGAGCGATCAGTCACCCCAACCCAAACACTGGAGGTTCCCAGTGCAGCCATGCCTCTTGCTCCCGCCGTGCCTGCTTCGCAGCAGCTGGTTGAGCCACAGCACGTGCCCCTGCTGGGTGCTGCTGAGTATTTCCAGGAGAGGCTCGCAGGTTTCCTGCGGGCTGAGGGCATGACGGTGGAGGACTTCCGAAGGTCATCCCCTACTGCTCCCGTGCCTCCTATTCCTCCTACCCCAGCTTCCGAGCGCACTGTCGTTCCGGAGGTTTCCACCGCGGCCGTTACTGCTAGCCCTGCTTCTCGGCCGCGCGCAGCTCCTAAGCGCATATTCTGGGGGGGAGTTCGCGTCATCCCAGAGCAGGGGCAGCCACATTTGAGTCCCAGCAGCCATCTGTACCATGATCTGACCGGCAGGGTTCGCATCACACCAGAGGAGAGGCAGCGCCGTTTGGACACCCGGAGCTGCCTGTACTGTGGTCGAGCCGGGCATTACCTCTCCTCCTGCTCCCGGCGTCCAGTAAGTGGTCCCACCGCTCGCCGGCCCGTGGTACTCTCAGTGGATCAAGACTCTACGTGTCCAGCCCCGAAATCTGTACGGTTGGGCAGCGTTCCCTGCAGGACCCAGGAGTGGCAGTGTGTCTCCAAGAGGGTCAAGGAGTTGGAGAGGACTGTCGATCGTCTCATTGGGAAGTTCAATCGCTGCCTGCAGATCGGCTCCGTCCCCCCGCAGGGGGCCTCCGAGTCTGCTGGCCCTGAGGCACAACCTGTGGACCTTCCCCTCGCCGAGTCTGAACCCGTACCTCAGCAGCAGCCAATTCCTGTCCTTGACCCACACGTAGGTTCCAGCTTCATGCTGGGAGGTCCCCGTAGTGTCGTCAGCCCTCGGTCAAGAGCAAGAGCAAAGAAGAGGCGTTTAAAGGAGGACCCTTCTTTGTGAGGGATATGGGATATGGGATATGATAGTCCATGTATGTCGTGTAAATACCTCATGTTCTTTCTTAAAGATAAAAAAAAAAAAAAAAGACTACCGTAGTCGACTACTAAGCACAGTGTCGACTAGTACTAGTCGACTAGTCGACTAGTCTGTGAATGCCCTAATAGTGTCCCAATCTATTTCAGCCACTTGTCCTGTCACCCGAGTGCTCCTAGGTAATAAAAGTACCTACCTACCTACCTACCTAGAATCTTTTTTCAAGAGCCAAAAAGCAGTAGTTCCCTGACCGGGAATCGAACCCGGGCCGCGGCGGTGAGAGCGCCGAATCCTAACCACTAGACCACCAGGGAGCTGTCTGTCTGATTTAAAAGCCCCTATACAGGGATCCATGGGACATAATATGGCAGTGGAGGAGTTAATCTATGAGGCCATATACACCTGGCGCTAACATGTGTTTTCTGTGATCAGATTGCAATCAGATTGTGTTTTATCACTTGAAATGCCAGGTGTAAACACCCCCAAAACGCATTGAAGAAGGATTGCAATCTGATCGGCCAAACCACCTCCGGAGGTGGTCAGGGATGCATTGTGTACACATTGAACACAGGTGTAAATGCAATGTGTCCTCTCAATTTGGATACACCAACTTTATGCGGATTGAGAGGACACCCATTTCTGCAATCTGATTGCAATCAGAGGAGCACCATGTTTGTGAATAGAGCAATGCGTGACCACATACACGAATAGCAGTCTTCAAAGACAGCATGCCTACATTTAGTCATAGCTGAGTGCAAGGTTAAGGTAAGGTGTCTTTGAGAGCACTCCATTTCATGTGGTGATCTCACACTAGTCAGGATGTGAAGTTTACCTGTGTCGGATCCAACACGGCGATATCAGGATGTGCATCTCAGACTAGTCAGGGTGTGCCTCTATCGGATTGGATATAAAGAGGAGTTCCCTGACCGGGAATCGAACCCGGGCCGCGGCGGTGAGAGCGCCGAATCCTAACCACTAGACCACCAGGGAGCCTGTTTGCTTTAAAAGCCCCTATACAGGGATCCATGGGTCATATGGCAGTGGAGGAGTTAATCTATTGATGTGTATAGAGCTTGCAGAGTTGAGGAGCTTCACAATGTGAGAGAACAATGCATGATCATCATCACATACATGAATGGCTACATTTAGTCATAGTGCAGGTTTATGTGAGGTGTATAGAGAGGTCCAGGGATGACGTATTTTTGTAGGCTGAATGCGGAAGTCCCGAACTTCCTGGTTCTTCACTGTTTCTGTCTATGGGATTTTTGAATGGGTTTTTGGCGCGATGCTTCAAATAAGGTCTGTGGGCAACGCAAGTTTAATCAAACGCGAACCAAGGTTCAGCGGGATAATCTTCACACATGAGGACCACTTTCATGAGTTTTGAAGCGTAAATGCGAGCCCTAGAAGTAAAAAGCTCGTGCTAAGCTAATCCAGAACTACACACTGTCGCATAGGCTTCCACGTCACGTCAGCACTCAACCTGGACTTTTGTTGATGTGTGCACTGATTACCCCGGGCTGAACGGGGCTGAACCAGGTGAGGGAAAGAGAATTTCCGTGTTCGTCCTTTGAGTGATGACGTTGTAGCCGTTTGCTAGCTAGCAGAGCACATTTCATGTGATCTCACACTAGACAGGATGTGGAGTTTACCTGCGTCGGATATAAAGAGGAGTTCCCTGACCGGGAATCGAACCCGGGCCGCGGCGGTGAGAGCGCCGAATCCTAACCACTAGACCACCAGGGAGCTGCTTGCTCTTTCTTCAAACCAGCTCCACCAGTTAAAGCTGATTAGCAGCTAGAAAATCAGAGTATTCCTAATTATGCGTGTGATCGTTTTGTGGGCGTTCCCACACAGACCGACTTTATCTATAGTGTCCCAATCTATTTCAGCTACTTGTCCTGTCGCCCCAGTGCTCCTAGGTAATAAAAGTACCTACCTACCTACCTACCTACCTACCTAGGTGCTTCAAGAATCCCATAACCATAATCCCAATGCCATTTATTACTGCTTGTTTTTCTTGAACCACTGTACTCCAACACCAGAACAGAGTTCTTACATCAACACATCATGTAGTTGATGTAATCACACAGCTATTAGGATATTTTATTGGGGCATTGGTGTGAAGTCCAGTATACAGTGAGAGCCAAAAAGCAGTAGTTCCCTGACCGGGAATCGAACCCGGGCCGCGGCGGTGAGAGCGCCGAATCCTAACCACTAGACCACCAGGGAGATGTCTGTCTGCTTTAAAAGCCCCTATACAGGGATCCATGGGACATATAGAGCGCTTGGGTTCATCAGGGGAAAAGTGAATGGGCTTTTAGAATGGGGATTTCACTTAAATGCATCAAATAAGGTCTGTCGTTAACGAAAGTTTATGAGAGCGCGAATTTGTGTTCAGCAGGATCATCTTCACAAACGTCAATAACTTTTATGACTTTTGGAACGTAAACGGATTTTCTTTTACGTGATTTTTAGAAAACGCTTCAAAAGCCATAACAGTGATTAACATTCGTGAAGATGATCCTGCTGAACCCAAATTCGCACTCCCATAAACTTTTGTTAAAGGACGGCTTTACCGTGGGGAATATGAATATATATTAAATCTCACGCCCCTAAGGTTTTCGAATCCGTTGAAATTTTTGAAATTGGAGGTTCACTGCCAGAGATATCAACCGAAATCCACTCTGTGTGGGGGGGGGGGGGGGTGGTGGAGGGGAGGGGCGGGTACGGGAACCCGAAATCCTACATTTCCCACAATGCACTGGGCTCGCGTGGCCTTCGTTTCCACGCCCACCCCTCAGGCATTTGGCTGATATCAAACTCCAGTAGGTGGCGGTAATGCACATATATGCTTGCCAACCGCCATAAAAGTCGAAGAAGAAGAAGGCTTCGACATAAAAAGATTTAGTAGAACAAGAAAAACTTAAAAAAAAAATTGCCTTCAAATTGCACCAAATTTAAACGGTAGTATATATGTCTTCATAAAAAAAAATCATGCATTTTTAGGCATTTTCATGGAGTTACGCGCATCTGATGTTGTAACTATTTTATGTAAAAATGTGTAAAAACGGGTACATTGCTCAGCGTTGATTTCGTTACTTCAACGCACCTACTACTAGATGTAAAATTTGACGAGCTTTCCAATGCCGCCAGTCCCTTGTCTGTCTGTGCTTCCGTTCCCGAGATATGGTCTCTTTGCAAGGAGCTATGGAAAGCTAACCTAGCTACAGCAGGCTAGGTGGTGGAAAAAGATGGCTGCCTTTTGTTTTTGTTCAAGACCTCTGAAGGGGCGTGGAGGACCTCTAGAGGCGGGACCATGGCTCACAACAATTGTAGTTCATAGGTCCTCGACTTCCGCAAGGCGGACTTGGGCCAGATGACGCGAAACGCATCGGCTGGCCCAAAAAATATGTGAGAGATGCTTGATATCTCTGGGAGTGAACCAGCAATTTCAAAAATTTCAACGGTGGTTGAAATTTCCATGACTGTGGTGAGAGCGCCGAATCCTAACCACTAGACCACCAGGGAAATGCATGCTTTTTGTTCAATTCAGCTCCACCAGTTAAAGCTGACTAGTAGTTAGCCAATCAGAGTATTCCTAAATATGCACGCGCGTGCACACACACAGATACACACATACACATACACACACTCTCACACACACACACACACACACACACACACACACACACACACACACACACACACACACACACACAGTTCCTGCCTGGTATACTGAAGAGCCTTTCAAAATAAATTGCTTAAAATAACTTGTGGTAGCACATGAATCTAGCAGTGCCTTGTACCAATTTATCATGCGGTAGTTGTACTGAGGATGGAATCATCGATGCTTTTCATTGTGTAACAGCTGTGTACCTCTTTATCACTTTGATGGCACACCTGTTACAAAAGCCCATATTCACTTAGTACAAGATGAATGTTAGGGTTCCTGCATCAAAGTGTGAATGGACTTATGTATCGTGGGAACCACTCTTTCATTCTGCTTACAGGATAAACTAAAATGACAGGTATGTTGTCCTGAACCATTCCAGCTGTATTGTGCATACAGCTGTTTATATATAATCCATCACACAACCTGGTTCTAATTATAGTTTATATCAAAAGTAGCCTATTTCCCTTTTGGTTTATTTCACTATTTGTTCCAAAAGTTAAAGCCTAATCCTAGGATGACAATCTGTTGGCCGGTGGCACGAGCAGATCTGAAAGAAATGTCAACTAAAAGCAGCATAAGAAATCCTAGTGAAATCATACAAGTGACTCATTTTTCTGGGCACTCCCCTGCGAGCGCTCGTCAAGCTGACGTATATGGGTCTAGCTGCCGTCGACAAAGGCTCCCAGTCAAGGCTATTGCACAACCATGTTTTCCACTTTGTTATAAGATATTCCATCAGATGAACAGGTCACTGTTTATTTACACAGTGCAACTGTTCTATCCCCTCAGGCCTCAGCAGAGCTTATTGCGGCCTTGGTGTCAGATAACATTGACAGCTGTTTTTACAGCTAGAAGGAGACATAAACAGGTGTTCCTCGACTGGGCAGTTGAACCAAGGCTGTGGTTGGTCGCTCATGGACAGATCCCTGGTGCTCTAGTGGTTAGCATTCGGTGCTCTCACCACTGTGGCCAGGGTTCGATTCCCAGTCAGGGAAGGTGTTTGGTATGTTAATAAAAGATGCATATAGATTCTTAAACGAATACAAGATGTGCTGTAATCGCACAGCTATTCAGGGATTTTATTGACTAACTGGCACTGAAGTTTTTGAAATCGAGTGAGACGCAGAAACCAGCACTTCCCTGGTTTATGTGAGGTGAATTGCAGAGCACTACATTTCATGTGATCTCACACTAGACAGGATGTGGAGTTTACCTGTGTCGGATATAAAGAGGAGTTCCCTGACCGGGAATCGAACCCGGGCCGCGGCGGTGAGAGCGCCGAATCCTAACCACTAGACCACCAGGGAAGCTGAGAAGATCGCATAGTTGTCTGGGAACATTTTACACATATGAAGGTGGAGGGGTATTGTTTGATGTATTTTAATGACATGCGCCACTCCCCCTCCACTTTAAGTTGTATGAAGTTAGAAGTATTCCAATAGTTGTCTACTCCCCCTGTCACTCTTTTCACGTGACAATTTAAAATGTAATTTTCGAGAATTGCTTCTTCTGGTAATAGTGACCTATGTCTCTAAAAGCAGAGTTTACTAAGTGATTTACATAATACACATTTAAATGCATAAATCCATGTGACAGTTGAAAATAAGAAAATAATAATTGGAAAAGGGCCAGATATCCATGACAGTAGTTTATCCAACACAGCCTACAAGAGCCAGAAATAGGGGTGGTCTGACCACCCGGGAATTGGACGCTGAATCCAAACCACTAGACCACCAGGGAGCCGTATACTGAGAGTTACAACCATCTATCCAGTGTAGGGTCCATAAGGCAGGAGAAGGGACACCCACTATCTGACGTACAGCTACCAGCTTCAGAAAGACTACATACATAATAACTACGTGCGCACACACACACACACACACACACACAGGCACGCCCCCACCTCCCTCTACACACACAGGCACGCCCCCACCTCCCTCTACATCTCCGAGCTCTTTAGCTCTCCAGCGCAGCGCTCCTCACAGGTGTTTTATGATCCCGCGTTTGAAGAGCCTGACTGTATCTTTATGAGCGGCGAGGCCCGATAACTTCTTCCTTCCTGTGGATCAGCTCATTAGGTATTCATGGTCGTCTCTGGAAATATGCTAAGAGGCTTTTCAGTGAGAGGCTTCTTTTGCGATAGCGGGCCGCCGACTGAGTGAGAGGTCT
>NC_139649.1:6743566-6748566 GCF_964638095.1 Poromitra crassiceps
ATGGAACCGTCGAGGCGAGAGGGGGGCGGCCATAGCATTTGGTGAGAAACACATAGCCTGTGCTATACACAATTACCACCCACCACCACCACCACCAACCCTTCCCCAGGGGTACTGAAAGCGTGGAGCAAAGTCACAAGTACAAAAACTCTCTCTCTCTCTGTGTGTAGTCGATGCGACGGGGCGAGTAGCGTCAAATAACCCTACGTGGTCCACTGGCCGCCAGGGCGCAGCGTGAGCGCGCGTGCTGTGTAATTAGTGGGTGTGTTTGGTGAGTGATGGTATATACTGCGCAGAGCTCTCACTCTCTCTCTCTCCTCTCCCTCTCACCCATCCCTATCATTAGGGAACAGGCCCCACACACACATTACTGCTTATGCCAGCGTTTTTTTTTGGGGGTCTTTTTTGGACTCGGAGTCTCCGGATTCCCTATAACAGGTCTGACGCCTGGTGGCCTTATTTTGTCGCGCCATATATACAGTAATAGAGTGTTTCTCCCCCTCGAAGTGTTGAATTACCTATCTCTGTCGCCCTTAATACGGGCCTTATGGGCTGGAGGAGAAATGGGCTGCAGGCGCGGTGTCGGCACAGGTTCCCCGCGAGCAAAGCCGTACAGCTTAATCACCAATGTGAGCTGTGCGTAAAGTCGTTAGATCACGTCTGAGCCGGTGATTCACACGTCGAGCTCAGGGGGGAAGTTATTACCGCACGCACTTTTACGAGTTGGTCTTTCTGTCTCGGCCCCACAGCTGCCCATGCAAGGCAAATCGAGTTAGGCCCTAAGTATTTCCCCCCACCCCCTTCTGACTTGGTGGGAATATTTTGAGTCTAGTCTGATTTTGCACTCGAGCACTTCTGTTGCTTTTGTTTCCTGACATTTCTGCCCCCTGTTATTTAGCTATTATTGTAGTAGACTATTTCACGTGTCCCAGACGGTTTTTAGATTTGATTTACTTCTTTCATTACAGTCTCAAAACTAATCTCTCAAGCGTTCCCTTTGTGTTTTCCACCATGACCATTAGTCTAATCTAATTTATCTCAAAAAGACAAATATTTATCACCACTGAACACACAGAGGAATCAATTGCAGTGCTCATCTTACCTTTGCCACTTTTCCATGCAGGCGTCCCCCCCCCCCCCCCCCCCACACAGGCAGGCGTCCCCCCCCCCCCCCCACACACATGCAGGCCCCCCCCACACACACACACACACACAGGGAGCCCCCCCCCCCCCCACACACACACAGGGAAGCACTCTCCTTCACACAGAGACATGCAGGGATATCGAGGGGGAAGAAATAATTCCTCAACTTATGGCCACATATAATGTGTTTCTCCCTCGGGCGACGCTTATGGGGAGAATAGTCCCTCTGACTCCATTCTTAGCCCTACAGCGATATGTAAGGACGATCTTGTAACCTGCCATTTCGTGTTAAAATTGGCAGGTTGGAATGGAGACGTAATGTGAAACTTATACGAAAATGTATGGTTCTGTTGCAACAGCTGGACATATCAATTTGTTGGCTGCATCGAGTGTTATAGCGAGTAAATTGAATTTAACACCATTCAACCTTTACACCTTAATGCCCAGCAAAGTGTTTACTGGTCATGATTTGGTTTGCTCTGATATTATCTGGCCTCTCTGTGGAGAGTAGATAAGATAAGTGTTATGGACAACATGCATCCATTTTAGCTCCCTTACATTAAAGATAAAAGGTGTCTGATCCACAGGTTCAGGACTGCACAAGTGTAGACAGGATTTATTATCAACTCTTTTTAACTTTAGTTTAGCAAAACATTTTTGATCAACGTTGATCAAAAATGGCATCACCCTGCCAAAAAAAGAAGAAGAAGAAGAAAAAGGCTGAAGCAGCAGAGCAAATGCACAGTTGACAGTCTGGAGCTGTCCACGGTCCTGAAGTTGCATGGCACACGTCTGGTCCTGTCTGTGGGTCCTGAAACCAGGTTTTGTTGTGCCAGCCAGACAAACAGTGGAGCTGTGCATTTGAATCATATGGGAATTCTGCAACTGAAGGCCATGTTGGACGGTCTTGAACCTCGGTCATGGCAAAGCCTCATCGATATCTGAGCTCCTCTCAGTTCAGTCAAACAGGTCAGCCTCGTCCCGCGCTGCTGCAACTTCATCGCTTAATGTTCTCACACGCACGGGGGTAGGCTACGACAATTTGCAGGTCACAAGTAAGCTCTGGCTGCATGCCTGAACCCAAAGCGGCGTAACGATTTCAGATCAATCAGACCCGGACGTTTCGTTCGATAAATATGTCTTTTTAAACTATTGTCATCGCAAATCCCTCCACTGCACTCTTTCCTCGATGCACGTGGGACCAGAGAGCCTGTCGTCCTCTTGATCAGTGCAGACAGGCTGAAGTCATGGAGCGCACTGTGCAGCCCCACAGTATCGCTGACAAAGGGGGGAGCCATCTGAAAGTATCGGATCCTCTTCACCTTGGGTCGTTAGCGCACATCGACCTCCTCCGAGTCTTAACGACTGCAAATACAGCGCAAGGCAATCAATCGCCATCAACTCGCTAGAATCTTCTTAGGGATGGAATAATTGATAGGCTATCTCCTGGTGCGTAACGGAGAGGCGGCGGTGATTAAATTCTGTTTAACATCTCGGTGGGAGGGGGTTTAGATTTACACCTCCGTGCGTATAGCCGGGCACAGAGTCAAGTATTGATATCCAGACACCATTTGTAACATGATCGAAGGGTAGAAGCCGGGTGGATAATTATGTGATGAGGAGGGTGATTGACTGGTCCGCAGTAGCACCTGTCAATCAACACACACACACACACACACACACACACACGTTATGCCTTTGCAGTATAATGTTTTTGGATGTGTAAACTGACCTTCCACTAGGGCGATCATTAGGCAAACAAGCCTCATATAACCCTAAACAAAATCAATTAGTCTTTGCTTTCAGAAAAGTAATAAAATAGCCCACGTTTGTTTTCATTTGAATATGCCACATCCTGAGATCATTTACACCACTTTGATTCAAATGACTGTGGTGTAGCCAGCCTATAGGATTAATTGGTCAATCATGTGTATAAGCCTGAAAAGTTGCATGGTAGGCTGCTCATTTCATAAATTAGACAAACTGTGTTTTACTGCGAAAAAAAAATCCATATTTAGCAAGTAATTTAGTCATTTTAATTTGTTGGAAAATATATATGGGCTGAGATAGGCTAATTTCACTTGTTCCCACTGTATAGGCCCGGACCAGTCTTAGGAAAAGTGGGCTATTTCTAAGACTGAATATGGCTCTGAATGACTTGTTCAGATTATTTTTTCCCCCCAGTGTAAAAATGTCTGTCATGTCTATCCCGTCCCCCCTTGGACCTCGGTAGTTACCGTGATTAGAGCCACCTCCTCCCCTGTCCCTGTCCCTCTCCTCCTGGCTACTTGTAAACTATATGACATCAGTGGCGTGGAAGGGGGGGTGGGGGGTGGTGCACTTGGGAGACGGTGAACGGGGCGGGCGCTGTTGCACGTGTTCTGAATGGGGAAGACGGACTCGCGCATCGCATTTCTCATGTGCAATCGATCCGTGCGCTCGGGAGGAGCGTCGGGGAGCGCCAACTATCACTCCTCCATCACTCTACCATCACTCTCATCAGCATCTCTCCAGCGACTGGAACGCGTCTGTCAAGAACTTCACCGCTGTCTCTTCTTTCTTGGGAATTACATACTTTTGATGAGTTTCTCTTCTTCGGTCTGTTTTTCCTCCGTCTCTCTCTTTTTGGAGATGATGGGACCCGGTGGTGAGATCATGACAGCCGGGACCCCGTCGCTATCAGGCAGCCTCAGGTCTCTCAGCCGGCCCCTTAATGCTCCGGGAGCTGGACCGGAGGCTTGAAGGATTTGCCCCCGTAGTATCGTCTGGAAAACTGAAATCAGTGGAGTTTGAAGCAGGAAAAGTGGCAAACAACCGAAACGCTTCTTCTCTCCCGGATCCTTTACAAATTCCCTAGCTGTCATCATGCCATCGAGTTTATAGATTCGGGTAAGCTGGTGTGTTTTTTTTTTTCCCCATTGCATTTCAGCGCATTAACTAGTATAGATTTCTGTTTTAATTCCGTGCTCTTTTCATGGCCGGTCAATGTAGGCTACACTAATGGAACGAGGAGGGGGGTCACACAGAGGGATATTTGGGGACATGTTCCATGGAGGGCAGGCAGGGAGAAGGGTGGCTGACTAAATACCCAGAGAGCTGAAAACAACTTTGATGTTTTTGGCTCGGAGCGCCGCAAACAAAATGTGCTGAGGGGCTATTTCTTCAAAGAACAGCGGGATTTCCTCCCAAATCTCCCCCTGATCTCCCAACAGTGACTCGGCTCCATGCAGCTCAGCGCGTGATTGCCATGCGTAAAATGAAACGCACGATAATAAACCAATTTCATCGGCGTCGATGCCACTGGTCGTGTTTAGTGCGTTGCGTGCGTGTTGGTGAGGGGGCAGCAGGCAGCAGTGTGGGTGGAGAGCGAGGAGGAGGTGAGACGGATGCAGTGTTCACTGTACTGCGAGGTTAAATAAGCGATCGCTCGCTGCTTAGCGCCTATTGAGTGATGTGCGCAGCCGATCCGCTGACCGCGCTCTTTTCACGGGCTCCTATAATCGCCTCGCACGGTGGACTACTGTGTGTCGGCTGGGAATTTGACAGAGTGGAGAGCGCACAGGCAGAGCTCAGGCGTGTGTGTGTGTGTGTGTGTGTGTGTGTGTGTGTGTGTGTGTTGGGGGGGGGGGGGGGGCTTGGTGGGATGCCGCCGGGGCTCTCCGGGCAGATTGCGCACAGAACCTGATGGGCACGCAGCCACGCACAGTCTATTTGGCGCGCACGTAAACGCGCACAGACACATAAACGTGCTCTCTCTCTCTCTCTCTCTCTCTCTTTCTCTCTCTCTCTCTCTCTCCCCCTCTTATCTCTCCCTCACACACACACACCACAGAGGAAAATGACTTGCTGCATGTTAA
>NC_139649.1:6763996-6766496 GCF_964638095.1 Poromitra crassiceps
TGGGTTGGGACCCAAAAGTGGGTCGCGGGGCCCACTGCTCTTATTCACCACGCCCACTTCTTCTCTCTTCCGCGTTACACGCAATTGTATTTGTTCTTCCGGTTCAGCGCTAGTTGGCGGCCAATTTCAAAACAAAACGTCACCATAATAATGAATGAAGTTTGGCAACATTCAGAATTAAGCTAGACTGCGGCCAACTTCAGTGACATGTTCATAACGTTACTGCTGCGAGGAGCTGATGGCTGTTACCCGGTCGGCATTTAACGTTAGTTACAAAAGCACGTCGACAGTGTTTTCTCACTGCCAGTAGCCTAACTACAGTAGGGTTTGACAGATAGTCCGACCGTCAGCACAGCCAGCGCTCCCGGTCCTCGCTGCTCGTTAAAGATTTCCAATAGGCGTTATTCTGATAAACTGATCACATAATATGTTACGTTCTCACAAAAAACATTTATTTATTTTTTGCTTGGAAACAGCTTTTTTGGCAAGTCTAAAAATGACTACGGTAGGCGTAATCTACTTCCGTGTCTAAAACCGGAAAGACGATTACAAAATGACGTCATGCAGAAGCGTCCTCGTATGGGCAAAGAATAAGATGAATAGATCATCTGTTAAACATCTGTTGAACAGTTGAGTTGTTGAACGTGAACCAATAAGCTGTTGAAATGTTACAAATACTCTGTAGGTGGACTATCCAAAAATAAAGTGTTACCCCACAGTAGACCACACACACACACACACACACACACTGTACAAACATGCACAGCAACAATGTGTCCAATTTATACGACGCAGGAGGAAAATTGGTTGCGGATGATTGGAACTAGCAGTGGGGAGATACTGAGTTTGTTTGGGAGCAGACAGGAAACAGTGGGAGAGGATGGAGCAGAGACACTCATCTGCACACTGATAAAGGGAGGAGAGAGAGAGAAAGACACAGAGAGAGAGAGACACACACAGACACACGCACACACACACACACACACACACACACACACACACACACACACACACACAGAGACAGTACTGAGACATGGATCCTGTAGAGAGCAATAGAGAGAGACAGAAGAACATGGAGCAGCACAATAGCAAGCCACAGAGACCCCACATAAGGAGATAGAAAAATGTAACGGCGGCTTCAGAATACTGGTGCACTCAGTTAGGGGCGCGTGTGTGTGTGTGTGTGTGTGTGTGTGTGTGCGTGCGTGTGTGTGTGTGTGTGTGTGTGTGCGTGCGTGCGTGTGTGTGTGTGTGTGTGCGTGCGTGCGTGTGTGTGGGAGCACCCACCCGCACACTCTCTCTATCTGCCCAGCGACCCAGAGGAGATGGTGGGGAGCCGCGCGCGCTGTAATGATCGGGAGTCGGAGGTAGATAAATATATAGAAGCGGAACATTACACAGACCCGACTGAATGTTAATACTGTGCACATCGGCAGAAATCTGAAACGCTCCTCGCAAGATTCCGCCGGGCTTTGTGCCGTCGCCCGTTTCATTTTCAATATCTTTCCGCCTTAGGGAGATGCACTTTGTTTCACACCGATATGCCTTTTGTCTGCTTGCTTTGTGTCTGGTGGGCGTGCTGAGATAGTGGTGTGACTCTTGGTTTGTGTCTGGCGGGCGTGCTGAGATAGTGGTGTGACTCTTTAACCCCTTTTAGACTGGCCAAAAATCCCACTAATATCCACAAACTAGTGGCATTTTCTTCAGTCTAAAAATGTCCAAGCCGGGCCGTTTAGCCGATAGAGCGACCCTGCAAGTGAGGTGGGTTTTTTACGCGGCGGCTCTGCTCCGGCCGGCGATATAAATCTTGGCCGGTGGTCCAAACCCATGATTTTCCGACCTTGCTTCTCGTCCTCCTGAGTTGCCGTCCCTTTTCCAGCGTGAGTCGGTGAGATTCAGTGATTCCCACAGCCTGAAATTCGACTTTCTTAACGGTTAATTATTTTACATTGACGGAATACGCAGAGAAAAAAAAGCATCTCTCATGCACGAGTGCACCGCACAGCCCAGGCACCGACAAAATAAAACCCTCGTTGTAACGTTAGACGTTTTGAGTCATGCTTTACAGCCATTTTATGTAATCTATTGTATTTTTGATACAATGTTTGCTGCTTCGTTTGTTGAAACACCTTTTTCTCCTCCAACGTGCATCAGTCAGGCTATTTACTTGTTGAAATGACATTAGTTTGACATTTTTCAAGTTTCCATTTTGTTTTGGGTGTCCTGACAGCGCCGTGAGAGAAGAAGGGAAAAGGGAGGGGGAAGAGATGGTGGAGAAACGCGGGTTGAGAGTGCGAAATATAAGTTTAAAAGGCGATACTGCTGCTGCTGCTACCCCCTGCTGCTTTCCTGGGTAACAAAAACACGTGTACTAGTGGGACTTTTGATGTAAAACAGGTATTGGTTTGCGTCTGGGACGTGCAGGTAACTGTTAGTTAATGGGAAACCTAGTTAACCAATCTACTAACAGTAGCGTGAGTGTATTGTACACATATTGAAC
>NC_139649.1:6773996-6783996 GCF_964638095.1 Poromitra crassiceps
CACATATCGTTTCATTTGGTGGTGAAATGCAATGTCGTTTCTGTTAGCTTACCATGATTCAGTGTTCTCTGTGTCAACTTTTCATATTTGTTATTAACAGGGAGAATTATTCCCGATGTAGATAGATACTTTATTGATCCTTTGCAGTTATTAGAAATTAATGCAGAAATGAATATGTCACATGATGCAGCTACATTCAACAGTCAGGACAACAACAGGAGACAGAACTGACACTCGGTGTAGCTAGGCACAATAATACCAGGAAAAAAACAAGTTACTAGGAGTACTTATAAAATGTGCTAGGGCAATAAAATGTACTAGGGCAATAAAAAAAAATATATATATAGTATATATATATATAAAAAAAAAATATATAGTATATATATATATATATATATATATATATATATATATATATATATATATATATATATATATATATATTTTATATATATATATATATATATATATATATATATTATTTTATTTTATATATATATATATATCATTTCTGTTTTTTTTTATTATTATTATTTTATATACTGTTTATATATTATTTTTCTTTTTTCAGTATTTTAGCATTATACTAAAATACTGAAAGTGCAAAATGTGCATCAAGTGACATAAGTATCTAAACATGTAAAAAATATAAGTTTGAAAAATATAAGAACATAACTAAATATTACCCCCACAGCCACATACTACCTATAAGACAAAAAATATATACAGTATACGCTGAGAAGTGGCGTATATACAACACAGCATATCATTTATTTAGTGTGCAAATTAAAAAGCCTGATCATGGCAGCTAACAGGAAGGACTTCCTGTAACGTTCAGTCCTGCACCTGGGTGGAGATCAGCCTA
Organism: Poromitra crassiceps; assembly: GCF_964638095.1. Taxonomy (NCBI): domain Eukaryota; kingdom Metazoa; phylum Chordata; class Actinopteri; order Beryciformes; family Melamphaidae; genus Poromitra; species Poromitra crassiceps. The sequence goes on from NC_139649.1 coordinate 6,774,862, forward strand.
CGACTGAAGGTGCTCAGCCGAACCACCTCTGATGTGAATAGGCATAGAGAGAGAGGTGTTGGTAGCATTGCTGGTGGTGAGTCTTGTGTCTTACCTGTGTATTTTCCTCGGGTCCCTTCTGTTCTGTGTTTCACTGACCTCTGACCTCTCCCATTGTTTCTGCTCGTTTGGAAGTGCACAGTTTTTCTAACCTCTTGTGATGCTCTCTCTTTCTCCCTCGCTCTCTCGCCCCCCTCCCCCCCCCCCCCTCTCTCTCTCTTTCAGGATGAAGCTATGGGCGGGGTCAGCTTGGCCCTTGCAGGTGGCCCTCCTCGTCGCCGTGGTGATGCTCTGTGTTGACCCCGTGTCCGCCGGCAGCCGTAACCATCGGGGACCGACAGGTACACAAGGTCTCGCTCCGCTCCGCCCCTCCCCCTCCCCTCCCCTCCCCTCCCCTCCCCAACACCAGCGAGAGGTTAATTACACTGTCAGTGTGCAGGGGGACAACACATGTTCCCCGAGCCTGTCATTAACTGAGCTGTCCCCATGGCGGGGGAGGGACAGGGGGGGGGGGGGGGGGGTGGCGTCTCTGCGGGGACGATTTCCTCCGTCCCTCAATATGACAGACTGTAATCTAGATGAGACCTGGGTTTTGGACTTGGATGCAAAGTAAACACCCCCCCCCCCCCACACACACAGAATGATAGAGTCCATGCAGCAAATGGCACTTAAGCCGTCACAAGCTGTCAACACAAATAGATCAGCGAGCGCGGGTGTGATCTGATCTATTGTGATCTGATCTATTCAGAGTGGTTGCAGACATCCAGTAGCATCATGCAGCAGAGAGCATTGTTCTCCAGGGGCCTGACTCTCCGTGGTTTAGGGTTACCGTCAAATTGGACATAGGTCTCATGCGTGAAAGGCCATGTGTACCAAGGCTAGGCGGGTGACTTCTGATCGCAAAGCATGTAATTACCTAGAAAGAATATGCATAGCTCTGCAGTTCCTCCCCTTCCACCCAAAGTACCGGTCGGTCGGTCCGCCTCAGATAGTCCTAAGAAATCCATGATAAAAATTAATGAATAAGAAAACCATATCCAATTAATTGAGACCCACAAGCTAAACGTATTCTCTCTCGTTGATTTCCATAACTCATTATGACAGGCGTCCCCCCCAGGCCCAAAAAGTGACCAACACAATCTTATTAAATTATTGCATTGAGGCTGGTGGCTACAGGGACAGCGCTGTGCTCAGTCAGAGCCTCGGGTGTTGCGCCCCGTGACTGGTCGCGGACACCTCCCCGCGTCACTTTTTTTTTCTGGCATTTTAATTATGACAATTCCCTTAATTATCTGTGGCTTTCTTAGCTCTCTCGCTGCTCGTGTTCCCCCCCCCCCTGTCCCCCCCCCCACCCTCCCCCCCGATGCAAGGTGACCTTTCTGTGCCACAGAAATGCCACCAGCGTGTCGGCGGTGACTGATGCTATTAGTTCCCTTCTGACGGAGAGCAGGCCGCTTACAGGCAGGGACCTGGCTAATTGCAGGCCCGGTGTGTTGTGAAGGTCAGCCTGGATGCCCCTCCCCCTCCACACACACTCCGCCCCCCCCCTACATGCACGCTGGCTGTGTAGACGACTTACTTGCTCCCAAACCCAATGGTGCATTTTGTTCGAGAAATTCCTCTAATTGGTAGAAGTTTAGGACTCGTTAGCGTTGAAAAGCCACATGACACACACACACACACACACACACACACACATAGACAGACAGACAGACAGACACACACACACACACACACACACACACACACACACATAGACAGACAGACACACACACACACACACACACACACACACACACACACACACACATAGACAGACAGACACACACACACACACACACACACACACACACACACACAGACACACACAACCGTTTGAGTCTGAAAAATAATTGGCTGTGCATTATGACTGCTAGATACATTTTGTCTCTGTTGTCTACTTGAGTGTTCCCTGTTACTTTCTTGGCAGGTCAACGAAGCATTTTCTTTGAGTCGGGTTGGCTGGTGTTGTACCATTTGTTGCCACATGGTGGCTCTGGAGGTCAAAAAATGCTTCACTAGAGCTTTTTTTAATTTATTTGTATTCTTTAATCTCAGGCTTATTTACAGAAACTCAGCAGGAAAACAACTCTATAATGGGAATGGATGAACTCAATGACATCTACTGTAACCACGCAGAAATGATTTGACTGACAGTTGTCAGTTTATATAATGTGTCACCTTTTTCTTGCTTCCAGCCAAAGCTCTCATGATTTTAAAATATATACATTTACTTAGCTTATTTGTTCTCCTTTATGGTGTAACTCTTAGTAACTTCCCCGCTTTGCGACAGATCCACATGTTTGTGTGGATACAATCTTGTAGGAGGCATCAGGTGACAGGTGCTACACGTCACGGGGCAGGCCTGTCCGAAAGCCAATTTATGTTGTGTTGCTGCTGCTTTTGAACTGACCTGCTGAAGACCTGAAGAGAGTGTCAGACGTGTGCTGGAAAACCAACAAATCTGCCCATCTGACCTGCATGGCCCAGATATACGGTTTCCAAAAAAGAAATCATGTCTGGAAGGTTTCTCCTGACTCTAAGCAGAGACTTTAATATCAAAGTCAATGAGGCCTGAACAGCAAGAATCATTCTACAACTTTCTGCAAGCTCACCTCTGCCAGAGAACTTTAAACAGATACATGAGTTCTTTAACCCATTGATACCTGATGCAGCATTTGCGTGTATATCCCTCATTTGTGTGTGTATCCCTTTAAGACCGCGAACCGCGTTAACGCGGTTCGCGGTCTTAAAGGGATACACACACAAATGCTGCATCAGGTATCAATGGGTTAAAGAAAGCTGTGCTTCAGTCACAGTGTGGTGGGTTCAATACAAAATGAATATTGACACATCATCTTGCAAAAGTTCTGGTGTGGTGACATATCACATTAATGGTGAGTTCCACATGTGACGTGCTGCAAGTTTGAGAGGCACTCGATCATTTCTTGAGCTGATTGTCTGAAGCAGCACATACATAAATGCATTCATTTCACATATATTTTACTCATAGCCTATGGAGGCATAAGGCTTTTGCACACCGAGTCCGTGTTTTTTCGTCCGAAATTGACGCACGAAAGAAAAAAAGAATACGACCTCATTTGTGTCAATCATGATTGACACACCGAGTCCGACAATTACGTCCGTCATTTAAGTTTTCGGACGAGGTTCGATTTTCTGCGTTTTTCGCATCAGTCAATAGATTTTTGCGAGCTGGGACCCGTCTGTGTTTTCAGATGACGGATTAAAAAACACGCATACGAAAACAGGCAAAGACCTATAGTCCTGGATTTTTTTTAAACTACTCCACAATTACTGTATTTACAAAGTAATATGAGAAAGCTGTAAAATCTGGGATTCGGAGCATTCTAGCCTGCTTTAAATGCAAACACATCATGTGTGAACATGTATGTGTGAACATGCAGGTGTTTAGGTGTGCGTGTGCGTGTGTGTGTGCGTGTGCGTGCGTGTGCCTGTGCATGTGTGTGTGCGTGTGCGTGTGTGCGTCTGCAGCCGAGTGTCGTCTCCTTGAAAAACAGCGCTGGCAGGGTCTCGGTGAGTAGGTTTTTATTGGGGATAGATTTGCGTATAAATGAGGTGGGTTGCGCAGGAGTAGTCAGCCGTACCAACAACCTGTTCTGATAATTAGCATAAAGCCGGGGGCGGAGCCTGTTACGGTAAACACACAGATAATGGCAGGGGGATTGATAGGCTGCGCGGGATCAGGGAGAGACGGGGAGGAATGAGCAGCAGAGACGAGACGAGTGGGAAGAGAAGGGCAACGCTTAAGGAGGGCAAGCGAGGGGAGGGGAGGAAGACGAGGGGAGGGGAGGAAGACGAGTGGAGGGGAGGAAGACGAGTGGAGGGGAGGAAGGGTTGCAAAATGAAAAGCGATACAATATCGTGAGATTCAGCCAATAGGGGGGATGAGTGGAGACAGGTGTGTTGTGGGACGACATATGAGACTGTTTCCATGTTTGTGTCACACACACCTGATCGTCGTAACGTCTCATCTTATCCTAAATCACATCCCATTGAAAGCGTCAGTGCTGGTGAAAGTGGCGTGCGTGACAGTACACAGAGACGCCCTCCTCTCTCTCTGCATTGACTTTGCTGCCCCCCCGACAGAGATGCAAAAACGTCTGGCCTTCCAGGGCAGCGGGCCGCCAGCAGCCATGCCCGTCAGTTATTGACAGGAGAAAAAGCGTTTTGATCAATTGCACAATGCTGCTGCTGCTGCTCGCCTGTGTCTGTCAGAATACATCACTCGCCTGGCTAACCCATCAGCTCAAGGTAGCTCAGTTTGCTGGCCGCCCAGCTAGTGTCACCCCCTCACCGCCCTGTCTTTTTGCCTGCATGTCATAGTGTCACCCCCTCACCGCCCTGTCTTTTTGCCTGCATGTCATAGTGTCACCCCCTCACCGCCCTGTCTTTTTGCCTGCATGTCGTAGTGTCACCCCCTCACCGCCCTGTCTTTTTGTCTGCATGTCGTAGTGTCACCCCCCTCCCCCCTGTCTTTTTGCCTGCATGTCGTAGTGTCACCCCCCCACCCCCCTGTCTTTTTGCCTGCATGTCATAGTGTCACCCCCTCACCGCCCTGTCTTTTTGCCTGCATGTCGTAGTGTCACCCCCTCACCGCCCTGTCTTTTTGTCTGCATGTCGTAGTGTCACCCCCCACCCCCCTGTCTTTTTGCCTGCATGTCGTAGTGTCACCCCCCACCCCCCTGTCTTTTTGCCTGCATGTTGTAGTGTCACCCCCCACCCCCCTGTCTTTTTGCCTGCATGTCGTAGTGTCACCCCCCACCCCCCTGTCTTTTTGCCTGCATGTCGTAGTGTCACCCCCCACCCCCCTGTCTTTTTGCCTGCATGTCGTAGTGTCACCCCCTCACCCCCCTGTCTTTTTGCCTGCATGTCGTAGTGTCACCCCCCACCCTCCTGTCTTTTTGCCTGCATGTCGTAGTGTCACCCCTCACCCCCCTGTCTTTTTGCCTGCATGTCGTAGTGTCACCCCCCACCCCCCTGTCTTTTTGCCTGCATGTCGTAGTGTCACCCCCTCACCCCCCTGTCTTTTTGCCTGCATGTCGTAGTGTCACCCCCCACCCTCCTGTCTTTTTGTCTGCATGTCGTAGTGTCACCCCCCACCTCCATGTCTTTTTGCCTGCATGTCGTAGTGTCACCCCCCACCTCCATGTCTTTTTGCCTGCATGTCATAGTGTCACCCCCCACCTCCATGTCTTTTTGCCTGCATGTCATAGTGTCACCCCCCACCTCCATGTCTTTTTGCCTGCATGTCGTAGTGTCACCCCCCACCTCCATGTCTTTTTGCCTGCATGTCATAGTGTCACCCCCCACCTCCATGTCTTTTTACCTACATGTCGTAGTGTCACCCCCCACCTCCATGTCTTTTTGCCTGCATGTCATAGTGTCACCCCCCACCTCCATGTCTTTTTGCCTGCATGTCATAGTGTCACCCCCCACCTCCATGTCTTTTTGCCTGCATGTCATAGTGTCACCCCCCACCTCCATGTCTTTTTGCCTGCATGTCGTAGTGTCACCCCCCACCTCCATGTCTTTTTGCCTGCATGTCATAGTGTCACCCCCCACCTCCATGTCTTTTTACCTGCATGTCGTAGTGTCACCCCCTCACCGCCCTGTCTTTTTGCCTACATGTCGTAGTGTCACCCCCCACCTCCATGTCTTTTTGCCTGCATGTCGTAGTGTCACCCCCCACCTCCATGTCTTTTTGCCTGCATGTCATAGTGTCACCCCCCACCTCCATGTCTTTTTACCTGCATGTCGTAGTGTCACCCCCCACCTCCATGTCTTTTTGCCTGCATGTCATAGTGTCACCCCCCACCTCCATGTCTTTTTGCCTACATGTCGTAGTGTCACCCCCCACCTCCATGTCTTTTTGCCTACATGTCGTAGTGTCACCCCCTCACCGCCCTGTCTTTTTGCCTGCATGTCGTAGTGTCACCCCCCACCCCCCTGTCTTTTTGCCTGCATGTCGTAGTGTCACCCCCTCACCGCCCTGTCTTTTTGCCTGCATGTCGTAGTGTCACCCCCCCACCCCCCTGTCTTTTTGCCTGCATGTCGTAGTGTCACCCCCTCACCGCCCTGTCTTTTTGCCTACATGTCGTAGTGTCACCCCCCACCTCCATGTCTTTTTGCCTGCATGTCGTAGTGTCACCCCCTCACCGCCCTGTCTTTTTGCCTGCATGTCGTAGTGTCACCCCCCACCTCCATGTCTTTTTGCCTGCATGTCATAGTGTCACCCCCCACCTCCATGTCTTTTTACCTGCATGTCGTAGTGTCACCCCCCACCTCCATGTCTTTTTGCCTACATGTCGTAGTGTCACCCCCCACCTCCATGTCTTTTTGCCTACATGTCGTAGTGTCACCCCCTCACCGCCCTGTCTTTTTGCCTACATGTCGTAGTGTCACCCCCCACCTCCATGTCTTTTTGCCTGCATGTCGTAGTGTCACCCCCCACCTCCATGTCTTTTTACCTGCATGTCGTAGTGTCACCCCCCCACCCCCCTGTCTTTTTGCCTGCATGTCGTAGTGTCACCCCCACCCCCCTGTCTTTTTGCCTGCATGTCGTAGTGTCACCCCCCACCCCCCTGTCTTTTTGCCTGCATGTCGTAGTGTCACCCCCCACCTCCCTGTCTTTTTGCCTGCATGTCATAGTGTCACCCCCCACCCCCCTGTCTTTTTGCCTGCATGTCGTAGTGTCACCCCCCACCCCCCTGTCTTTTTGCCTGCATGTCGTAGTGTCACCCCCCACCCCCCTGTCTTTTTGCCTGCATGTCGTAGTGTCACCCCCCACCCCTCTGTCTTTTTGCCTGCATGTCGTAGTGTCACCGCCCACCTCCATGTCTTTTTGCCTGCATGTCGTAGTGTCACCCCCCACCCCCCTGTCTTTTTGCCTACATGTCATAGTGTCACCCCCCACCTCCATGTCTTTTTGCCTGCATGTCGTAGTGTCACCCCCCACCCCTCTGTCTTTTTGCCTGCATGTCGTAGTGTCACCGCCCCCACCCCCCTGTCTTTTTGCCTGCATGCTGTAGTGTCACCCCCCACCCCCCTGTCTTTTTGCCTGCATGTCGTAGTGTCACCCCCCACCCCCCTGTCTTTTTGCCTGCATGTCATAGTGTCACCCCCCTGTCTTTTTGCCTACATGTCGTAGTGTCACCCCCCTGTCTTTTTGCCTACATGTCGTAGTGTCACCCCCCTGTCTTTTTGCCTACATGTCGTAGTGTCACCCCCATGTCTTTTTGCCTGCATGTCGTAGTGTCACCCCCCACCCCCCTGTCTTTTTGCCTGCATGTCGTAGGAATAGAAACATTTAGATATGCTTGAGAAGTCTTTTCATCTCAGCTTGTGCTCGGCTGTATTACACTGAGACGGCCATAACAGCAGGGTTTAAACGCAACATTGAGACATTATACACTGTTATTATATATATACACTACAGCTGGAGGCTGACTGCTCAATAACACAGGAATCTTAAACAGATCAAGGGGCACCTCGAGCGAGAGGCACGCTCTGCACAGAGGCGGGCGGAGGAAAAAGGAACTATGAAAAGGCTTACAATCAAAACTGTAGCACTCAAGTCTCAAGGCCATTTTTCTGAAGACTTGGGACTTATCGTACCTTATGAAACTATGTTCAATACTAATGTTCAAAGTTGTTTTTCTCCAGCTGATCTAAGAAAATTAAAAACAATGGCTACATGCAGCCCATCTTAGATTAGACCTGCTAATGGAGTGCTGAACATCTTTTGAAAGTTCTTCATAGACAGGTAGCAGTCACTTTCTTCTGAGCAAGCTGACCAAGAGCCACCTTAACCTCCTTTAGCTAGGCAAGATGTTGACAGATTCTACTTTGGTTGCACCGACCATGAAGGATTTGTGAGAGGTTTGTTCTCCATTTTCCTCCATTTTTAATATACAGCACCACATTTGATACCATGATGAACGAACTATAGTACATGTGTGTATTGTGCACTAAGATAAATAACAAAAATAATGTTGTATTACACCTGTTATTTCTGATCAAAAGTGTGTACATTTATTAAGCTTATTTTCTTTTTTCTTTTCTTTTTTACATTTACAATTTAATAGATTTTAGCCATGTGTATTTAACACCCAGGTAACCTTTTCAAATAGACTACAATGTTCAATGGTACTGTATGCCACGATGGAGCATTTTCTGTACGTGGGAGAGAATATCAGCTGTCCATTACAGTTAAAAGTAGCAAAAGTGGACATACAAAAAATGACAGGAGGCGATCACTATGGATACACTGTGGCACTTTAGACACGTGAAAATGATCAGTCCCAATCCATCATTTCAGTGTGACACCACAAGTAGAAACATTGTCACCAGTAGATTTAAGATTTCAGTTTTTCACTCTCAAATTGATTGACTGCACTTTGCATTTAAGGACTGATAGAGTCAAAACCAGAAATACATCAGTCTTTCGTGTATTATGGATCTGTAAAAGATTTGATTTGTTGAAAACAGTGAGGTAAAATAAATAAATATTTTGAATTATATTGTGATATAAAAGTTGAAAATAGGGCATTTGTTCAGGTCTAGAGCTCTAAGAATCGAAGTGAAAATGCCTCAAATTTATCGGGAGGGCTGGGGGTCCTGGTTGGAATGGAGTGGAGTGTTTGTGAGCAGGCACGCTGGGCTGTTTTTAACAAATGACACATCTCAGTAGTACATGAAAAGGTGGGTAATGTATCACTGCTAGTCAGTGATCGTTACAAAGGCAAACAACCAGCAATACAACCAAAATCTATACAAATAATAATGATGAATGATTAAACAAAGGTTTTTCAAAGTTTCTGTTGAAGAGCCTTAGAATCCTTTTCTCATTAAGCACCAACCTTAAACAAAGGTCAACACATACCTTCAAAAACCCCAAAGCTCTCTATCCTCTTTTCTTTGAACAACCAAAATCACATTTAGTTTAAGGGAAAAGTCATGTATGTTTTGAGAATGAGAATGAATCACTTTTATTGCCACGGTAGGTAATCAGATTAT
>NC_139649.1:6788996-6791496 GCF_964638095.1 Poromitra crassiceps
TATTATTATTATTATTTTGTTTACACTTCATATGGTGTTATTTGTCCCTGTACATAATAGCAACAACAGATAAATGCACTGGGCTGCGAAAGGAAGCAAAGTATCACTAAACAGCTTTTACTTATGAATCAAAGTGAATGAGACTGGAATAAATTGTGGAGTTTATACAAGAGTAAATAATTCAGCAGTTAGGGCTTAGGCCTAATCCTTGGAGTAGCTGCTGTGCTGTATTGTTATTTGCAACTCAAATTTAATACCAAATTAAATTGGATGGTTTTGCACCCAAAAAAACAACAACCTTCAAAAGACCACAGAAATCACACCAAAAGGAATTAATTTCAAGTAAATAACCTCTCTCTGTCTCTGTCTCTGTGTGTGTGTGTGTGTGTGTGTGTGTGTGTGTGTGTGTGTGTGTGTGTGTGTGTGTGTGTGTCTCTCTCTCTCTCTCTCTCTCTCTGTCTCTCTCTCTCTCTCCCTCTCAGTGGCCTACCAGGTGAAGCAGGGGACGTGCGAGGTTGTGGCCATCCACCGCTGCTGTAATAAGAACAAGATTGAGGAGCGCTCTCAAACCGTCAAGTGTTCCTGTTTCCCCGGCCAGGTCGCCGGCACCACCAGAGCCAGACCCTCTTGTGTGGAAGGTAAAAAAAAAAATCCCAACTGACCTCATTCACATGGCCAGTCATTGTGTGAGAAACTGACAGACCAAGTTAGCTTGCGATCTCGGGAACAACAACCAGAATGACTACTTGTATTTAGCAGGGAACTTAGGCTACAGTTAGTAAGCCATCTTAGGCCATACTAGTTAGTAGCCTAGGCCTAACTATGCTACTGCTACTAGCTACCTAGGCAGGACTCCACAATTCTAAGAAGTCTGTTTGTGTATGTGTGAGTGAGCAGAAATTGTGTTGGGCCACAGCTATTTTTAGGCGCGATCACGCTGAATCTTTCAGGAAGTGTAACGAGCAGGGTGACCTAACGGAGCTGGATTTTTGAATTACCGTAAATTCCGGACTATAAGCCGCACCGGTGTATAAGCCGCACCTGCAAAGTTGACTATTTTTTTCTTATATAAGCCGCACCGGACTATAAGTCGCGGGTGTTTTAATGTTTTTTTTTTTTTTTTTTTTTTTTTTGTGTTTTAATGTTTAATTACCATATGTAAGGGTTCATGCACAGAGGGGATTGTCGGGAAAGAGATGGCTGTTTGAGGAAGCTCCCATTTATTAACATTTCAACAAAACAACATAACACAACACCACCTGTGTTGTTTTTTACAGTGCACACAGTGTCATACAGTGTCATACAGTGTCATACAGTGTGGTGAAAAGAGGGCAAGAGAGGAAATTAAAACTTATTATAGTTATATAGGATTTATAGTTAGAAAGAGTGCTAAAAAAGAGAGATTTTTTTTTTTTTTTTTTTTTTTTTTTTTTGAAAAAAAAGGTGCGGCTTATAGTCCGGAATTTACGGTAGGTCAATTAGGGCCGACTAAATGGGTAAAAATGGCTAATTAGTGGCCAAAATGAGTGAACACAAGTTCAGCACCACGGAGAGCTCATGCAGCACAGCTGAGTGGAGGAGCACAGCTGAGTGGAGTTGGAATCAGCCAGGGAAGTGGACTATATGAAAACCCTCTGAGAGAGAGAGGAGAGGCTGCATGCCAACTCTGTGAGCGAGGGCTGACTAAATGACATGAGGACAGATGTTCTGCTAGTGTCAAAAATAACTTGAGAAGAAAATGGCCACCCATGCATTTGGACATAATCCTTCCCAGAAGCCTTTGGTTCAAGTGTGCGTGCACACACGCGCGCGCACACTGTGTGTGTGCGTGAGTGTGTGTGTGTGTGTGTGTGTGTGTGTGTGTGTGTGATATGGATATATCTTAGTGTGTGGTATTTGAAGCCCTGCTAGCCAAAGTCTCCCTATATATTTTCATCCCTGGCTCATGGTTCCCATTAGGAAACCCCTGGATCGTCTACTTCATGGCAATGGGTTTTCTCAGGAGACTGGCTCTCTGGCATCTCCCTTACGCCTCATACACACCTACAATGGCAAAATCGCTTTTCCGCTGTGTCGCAGCGTTTTGTGGGCGTGGAAACCAGCTTCCAGCTTGGAGCTGTAGAAACGTTTTCAGGTAGATGCACACAGAAGGGTGGGGGGAGGAAATGTGTAGGAAGAGCTGTCATTGGGTAGCTATTGCCGCTGAAACGAAAGGTCCCGCCCTAGTCCCGCCCCGCGAGCGTTAAGCCGCTCAGGGACAAGCCGCCTCTAGTCTGCGACAGCGGAAACGCAGGGCGGTTCCTGCGGCAGGGGGCGCGAGGTTGAAATGGACCAATCAGACGCGGAAATAGAGCAAGACAGCCTATCAAGCTGCAGCGTCAAAGAGGCTTTCACAGGAGGCATGCCGCCGAGCGTTTCATGGTGTGTACGAGGCGTTAGAGATAAGGTGAGAAGCTCAGTCACCGTAGAGCCGCTGCTCCTTCCTGTAGAAAGGAGCCAG
>NC_139649.1:6806496-6811496 GCF_964638095.1 Poromitra crassiceps
AGACATCCACTCCCTGGCAACTGCTCCCTCTCTCTCTCTCTCCCTCTCCCTCTCTCTCTCTCTCCCTCCCTCCCTCTCTCTCTCTGTCTCCCTCCCTCTCTGTTACTCTCCTTTATCCTTCTATCTCTCTATCCGTGACCTCCTTTCACTGCCTCCGTCCTGCATTCAGGATGATGATCTGTATCTCTCTTTGTCCACCTCTCTCTCTCACTCCCACACAGTGTAGGTGTGCTGGAGGAGGACGCTCGGCTTGTCTGGCTCAGGCTGGAACACGGTTGAATAAGGAACAGCGAAGATACAGTGCTATAATAATAATATAATGATACATCATTTCACGTCTCTCAATCTGGTCAAACATAAAAACACACGCACGCACACACACACACACACACACACACACACACACACTAATAAAGGCTTTACTATCTGCGCATGCACGTGGGATAGAGCAGTGTTCTAGTCAAGTCACGATATCTCGAGCCCAAGTCCGAGTCACCAAAGAAGAGCTCAGTCGAGTCAGAGTCGAGTCCCCGTTACCTGAGTCCCAGTCCAGAGATACTGAACATGAGGTTGAATCTGCATTTAGGTGGAACACACACACACACCCTTGCACGAAATTGAATAATGCCACGGTATTAATATAGCTATCAATATCTTATGGCAAATTATTAGGGCCTATTACTAAAAACTAACCACAAAAAAAACAGTCTTTATCAATTAAAAAGTCAGAGTCCTCGTCTCCAACTTTCGAGTCCAAATGCATGAATGCTGGCGTCCAAAGTCCAAATCCGAGTCCACTGGGATAGAGTAGGAGCTGACTGAACGCTTGACAACTCCAAATACAGACTCGGCTCCGGTGTGTAAAAGCAATGTGCAACTGAATCATTACAGCTTTCAAGATGAAAGGTGAAATTCACTTTTAGCGGTTGGACAATGTAGGTCCCTTGCATTCAGTCAACAATCAATAAAGGTGCAAAGAAACATTTCTAAATGTAATGAATGAACCAGTAAACATAGAGTAAATCCAGGAAGTGGAGTGAAAGTGTGGCTGTGGAACAGGGAATTCTACACTGTGAGTGTGAACTGGGCCTTTAACCCATTGATGCCTGATGCAGCATTTGTGTGTATATCCCTCATTTGTGTGTGTATCCCTTTAAGACCGCGAACCGCGGGACGCGGTTCGCGGTCTTAAAGGGATACACACACAAATGCTGCATCAGGCATCAATGGGTTAAAAAGTGAAACGTTCGTATCAGGTGTGAAGTGGAGCACAGAGTCATTGCAGGTAATTACATGTGTCAGTGTCACTGGTTCACTTCCCTCATCTGTGCTCCTGTTTCCTTTCTAGGTCACACGATAGCGAGAGAGAGAGAGAGAGAGAGAGAGAGAGAGTCACTGAGCCCAGGTGAAAGCGGAAACTCTGAAGAGATACTGGAGACGCCACGTGCAAAAAAGGATGGACGACTCACTTATATTTACCATGCGATGAGGAACATATCAACGAACGCAACAGCTGTCAGGCTATCCATCAACACGACAACGGGATCAAATGTACTCATTAATAAACTACGTATATATCGGGGGTGGATGGAGCCGAACATATGGCGCGCCGCTGCTGCTGCTGCTGCTGCTCGTTGAGACCAATGGACTACAATTGCGGATACCCAGGGTACATCTGGACAGACAAAAAAAAAGCCTACAGTCATGGACTCCCTAAAGACCCGCGATAATGGACAAAATGTGGGTTGATCGAAATGGTCAATTTCAAAACGCTGAGTATTTCAAAAAAGCATAACGTGGATGCGTGTGAGTCTGTGAGATGCGAGCGGACAGCTGTTTTAGATTGCTACTATGGACACAGTCCAGACCTGTTATCAATATGTAGAGCTTGTTGCTATACTGGGAGATGACTTTCTATTTATGATGTGGGAATAACGAAAGCAAAAGCGAGATAGCAGCTCATAACTAGCGAATAGCAAATTAGCGCCAAATTGCTCTTGTGGGGTCAAGTCGCTCTCGTGAAGAGACCGTTTTCCAAGAGTCATTTTGCAGTTCCAATTAGGATCATAACAACGTATTAAAGATTCATGTAAGATATTTGCACTAGTTGAAACCGTTTTGGGAATGTTTTTTGTTTTTCTAGATTATGTCCCATCTCTCTTGCCGTGGATGTCACATGAAATCGAGGGCGGGCGGGAATGTTTTGTACGATGTCCGCCTCTCGACATAGATACTGTATCACGCCCCCTTTATTCCTTAGTAGTCATTGGTTATTAAAAACGGACTCGGACGATCGAGCCTATTACCTCCATATAGCTTGGTACAGTATGTGACCATGGAGCTAGCAAAGTGTGATTCTTCTGTCTCATTTTTGCCCCCCGAAAGAACGTTTCCAAGCTCAACCTCCGAAAGTTATATACTATCTTTGATCTATTATATTCTGTCTGTGACATCTCTTATGTTAACTGTTAAAAAGAAGGCCCATAAAAATGTTCAAACAAGCATTTAGAGTTGTCTTTATTCCCACTTTATTCAAGATTTGTTTGTCTTTTAATTCTCCGGTATTTTATTTTCCTCCTTCTCTCCGAGCCGTCATCATGTTCTTTCCTGCGGGTTCGTAATCTTTAAAAAACAACAACACTGTAAATACAAAACAATTGTATCTCTCTAACGACCTTAATTAGGAGATGTGTGTTTTTATACTGCCTATATTGATTGCCTCCAGAAACCGCCCCGACCACATCACCGCTTCGCCCGAGATATACAGAAATAATTGCCACAGATAATGGCGGTTCAACCTTTTGCAAAACATGTTTTTCCCCCACAGGGCTCGATCATTACCGCGGCTGAGTACAATAGCATAGTGCCCCCAAACAACCATCTCACATCTCTCAATTATCTCTGTCCGTTTCTCCCTCGCAGTCTCTTTCATTTCCCCAACACAACGTATCAAAATGATAGCACAGCTAAAAGACATTTCACACACTGTCCTACAGTACACACCATATCTCTATTCCTCAGCTGTTTGTACTGCTCAGATCCTCATTATGCACCCCCCCAATTTGTTTCATTCTATTCTCCCTCTCTCTCTCTCTCTCTCTCTCTCTCTCTCTCCCTCCATCCCTCTCTCTCTCTCTCTCTCCCTCCATCCCTCTCTCTCTCTCTCTCTCCCTCCATCCCTCTCTCTCTCTCTCTCCCTCCATCCCTCTCTCTCTCCCTCCATCCCTCTCTCTCTCTCTCTCCCTCCATCCCTCTCTCTCTCTCCCTCCATCCCTCTCTCTCTCTCCCTCTCTCTCTCTCTCTCCCTCTCTCTCTCTCTATCTCTCTCTCTCCCTCTCTCTCTCTCTCTCCCTCTCTCTCTCTCTGTCTCTCTCTCCCTCCCTCTCTCTCTCTCCCTCTCTCTCTCTCTCTCTCTCTCCCATCTCTCCCTCTCTCTCTCTCTCCCTCATCATCCCCACTGCAAGTCTTTCTCAAACTGTCTCTGTCTGCCTCTCTGATATGTGTTGGGTCAGTGTGCCCAGGGGCCAGGCCAAAGGGGGGCTACTCTTCTGCGGGTGTGAGAGTCCCATCTCCATCCCCCCCCACCCCCCCCTCCTTTAGACATGGTGCTTTGTGAGCTATGATAAATCTCTGGGAGGAGGAGCGCGGCGCGGAGCTGCTGCCTCTCCAGCTTCCAGTGCTGCTGCTGAGCTGAGCTCCGAGCCGGAGGGAGCCGGGGGACAGCAGCAGGGCTACAGTACCAGTGGCACAGGCAGCTCCATTCTCTCATTACTGAGAGGCCTGGATAGCACTGGGCTCCTCCCGGGACCGCTGACACGGAATATTTTTAGGCCTTACTGCAGTTAGGCCAGTCACACCACCACACTGGCCTCTTTCCTTGAGCTGTGTCTACAGCAACAATGGTCCACTTAGGAGCGGAGGGAGAGACGGTGACATGGCTGCATTCAGGGCACACGGCAGGCGGCAGCGCATGCAAGATGCAAAATACACGCATATTAATATTCATGCAGCCACACTTGGACCCACCCACCCATATACCACACTCACACACACACACACACACACACACTCACACACACCGATACGGGAAAAGTGACAGGCCTTAATTACAGCTAACAGAAGTGGAAGAGTCTCAGAGGACAGTGCAGCTGTGCAGCATCGAGCCAGATGAGGGCTCTGTTTCCTTTCCATCCCCAGTTTGCCTCGTCCCCTCCCTCCATCCCTCTCTCTCTCTCCCTCCTCTCTCTCTCTCCCTCCATCCCCCTCTCTCTCTCTCTCCCTCCTCTCTCTCGCTCTCTCTCTCTCTCTCTCTCTCTCTGTCTCTCTCTCCCCCAGAGGTTTGGCGTTGGGTAGATGAGCCCGGCGCCTCCTCCTCCGTCGTCCTACATGGCTCTCTGCAGCAGAATCAATATTTGAGGACAATTTGCGCTGCGCTGCTCCCTGGTGGCCGGGGTCTGACGCTGCAGCTCCTGCGCCAACCAACCCGCGCGCTCGGAGGAGAGAGAGAGAGAGAGAGAGAGAGACGAAGACCTGCTCGAGCAGAGACAGATTCACAGCTCGTCTCGGGTCACCAGCTATTTAACCGGGGAGGCTGCGACGAGCACCGTGTGTACAATTACAGCCGCCGTGCAGCGAGACAAGAGGTGCCCTCGTCCTCCTGGAGAAGGAAGGGGATTGAGCACCAGTGTTGGGCAAGTTACTTTGGGCGGCTGTAGCTCAGGAGGTATAGAGCGGGTCGTCACTAATCACTTTGGATGAAAGGGGTCGGTGGTTCGATTCCCGCCTCCTCCAGTCTGCATGTCGAAGTGTCCTTGGGCAAGATACTGAACCCTAAATTGCTCCTGATGGTGTGCCAGCACCCTGCGTGGCAGCATCGGTGTATGAATCGGTGAATGTACCTACTGATTGTAAAGCGCTTTGGATAAAAGCGCTATATAAATGCAGGCCATTTTACCATTTACTTTCGAAATGTAGTATACTACATATTACTAGTTACTTTC
>NC_139649.1:6816496-6821496 GCF_964638095.1 Poromitra crassiceps
GTGTGTGAGAGAGAGGTGTGTGTGTGTGTGTGTGTGTGTGTGTGTGTGTGTGTGTGTGTGTGTGTGTGTGTGTGTGAGTGTGTGTGTGTGTGTGTGTGTGTGTGTGTGTGTGTGTGTGTGTGTGTGTGTGTGAGGTGTGTATGTGAGAGTGTATGTGAGGTGTGTGCGTATGTGTGTGTGTGTGTGTGTGTGTGTGTGTGTGTGTGTGTGTATGTGAGAGGTGTGTGTATGTAAGGTGTGTGTGTGTGTGTGTGTGTGTGTGTGTGTGTGTGTGTATGTGAGAGGTGTATGTATGTGAGGTGTGTGTGTATGTGTGTGTGTGTGTGTGTATGTGAGAGGTGTATGTATGTGAGGTGTGTGTGTATGTGTGTGTGTGTGTGTGTGTGTGTGTGTGTGTGTGTATGTGAGAGGTGTGTGTATGTGAGGTGTGTGTGTGTGTGTGTGTGTGTGTGTGTGTGTGTGTGTGTATGTGAGAGGTGTGTGTATGTGAGGTGTGTGTGTGTGTGTGTGTGTGTGTGTGTGTGTGTGTGTGTATGTGAGAGGTGTGTGTATGTGAGGTGTGTGTGTGTGTGTGTGTGTGTGTGTGTGTGTGCGTGCGTGCGTGTGTGTGTATGTATGTGAGAGGTGTGTGTGTGTGTGTGTGTGTGTGTGTGTGTGTGTGTGTGCGTGCGTGCGTGCGTGTGTGTGTGTGTGTGTGTGTGTGTGTGTGTGTGTGTGTGTGTGTGTGTGTGTGTGTGTGTGTGTGTGTGTGTGTATGTGAGAGGTGTGTGTATGTGAGGTGTGTGTGTGTGTGTGTGTGTGTGTGTGTGTGTGTGTGTGTATGTGAGAGGTGTGTGTATGTGAGGTGTGTGTGTGTGTGTGTGTGTGTGTGTGTGTGTGCGTGCGTGCGTGTGTGTGTATGTATGTGAGAGGTGTGTGTGTGTGTGTGTGTGTGTGTGTGTGTGTGTGTGCGTGCGTGCGTGCGTGTGTGTGTGTGTGTGTGTGTGTGTGTGTGTGTGTGTGTGTGTGTGTGTGTGCGTGCGTGCGTGCGTGCGTGTGTGTGTGTGTGTGTGTGTGTGTGTGTGTGTGTGTGTGTGTGTGTGTGTGTGTGTGTGTGTGTGGCAGGCAGGATAGAGCTAAATCAGCGTGTAATCAGTGAGTGTGGTTGGGAGGTGATGGGGCTCAGCCGGGCCGTCCTTGTAAACAGGAGCGGTTGTACAAAAGAGGCAGGTTGAATAATTGATGGGATGTAAGAGGATCTGGCTTTGGGGGATTTCAGAGCATCGATTCTGGCTGAGGGGAGAGAGAGAGATAGAGAGAGAGAGAGAGAGAGAGAGAGAGAGAGAGAGAGAGAGAGAGAGAGAGAGAGAGAGAGAGAGAGAGAGAGAGAGAGAGAGAGAGAGCGAGAGAGAGAGAGAGAGAGCGAGAGAGAGAGAGAGAGAGAGAGAGAGAGAGAGAGATAGAGAGAGAGAGAGAGCGAGAGAGAGAGAGAGAGAGAGAGAGAGAGAGAGAGAGAGAGAGAGAGAGAGAGAGAGAGAGAGAGAGAGAGCCAGGCTTTCCTGGTGCTATAACCCCACACCCCCACCACCACCACCACCACCCCACGCTCTCTTCTATCCTGGCCCGGTCCGTTTCCTCTGTCCGCTTCATTCCCGTTCTGTCTCTCTCTCCTCTCTCTTAGTAAGTTCTCCTTTTGTGAAACGGTGTGTAGGCTACAGTGTGGCCATCATGCCAACACACAGCAACAACACACCCCAGAGAGACACAAAGGAGCAGATGGCTGCAGAGAGAGAGAGAGAGAGAGAGAGAGAGAGAGAGAGAGAGACACACACACACACACACACACACACACACACACACACACACACACACACACACACACACACACACCTCAGTGAAAGGGTATAGAGGAACAGTGTCATAATTTATAACAGAACATTTCACTCTCTGTTCACAGTACAATAAATGTCATAAAATAACTAATTGTGAGTTTTCCCAACTTTACCTGGATATGATTAATTAAAAGTCCATTCTCTCACACATGCATGCACACACCTACACGTGCACACACACACACACACACACACACACAGACACGCACGTGCAAGCGCGCACACACAGCCTCTTTTGACTGTCCCACTCTGCATTGGCAGCACGTCCACACAGACTGACACAGTGTGCTTGTTTCACATGAGCTGTGCTTTTGAGGAGCAGCAGAAAATGTCTTGAAGTCTTCTTCTGCTCTCATCAAGCAGAATGGCTATCAAGATGTGACAGTTGTCTCATTGGTCACTGGTAAAAGCTCTGCCTGTTGTGCCAGTGACAGCTAGCTAGGCGCTAGCTCTATTCACATGCTAATTTCTGTTTGATGGAAGCTGTTCCGCAGGAATGAGCCCAGAAGACCTGGATATTCAACAGGGATTTTTGTGAAAGGTCTGTGGTTAACAAGAAGTTTATTAAACAGTTTATGAACTTTGTGTTCTTATTATTAATTAATACACAGGACAAGATGTTACTAACCCTTGTGCCAAAATCCGAGGAAAAACACATTTAGAAGCCCAATCCAGAATAAAACAAGCTAACACAAGCTAATCATCTTCACAAATGAGGACCACTTTGATGATGATCAGAAAATGCTTCAAAAGCCATAAAAGAGCTGCTCCTCAATTGTGAAGATTATCTTGCTGGACACAAAGTTTGCCGTTTCATAAACTTTTGTTAACCACAGACCTTATTTCATGCGTTTAACTGAAATTCACATATAAAAAATCCCATTGACTTTCACACTTAGGAACCAGGAAGTGCAGGGACTTCTACAAAAATAATGTCAGCTGCGGTACTCTATCACAACTGTTACATACCTGCCTTGAGGTAGGGCTACTGTCGACTATATTGCCTATTCTCATTTGGAAATATCACAAACAATAAAATAATTACATTGCTGTTCCAAAGTCCTACTACAGATCAGAGAATCTTTGCCCAGTGACGACTGACCGCCATCACTGCAGTGATTCAGCGCTCACAGTGACACTTTGCAATTAGCCGTAAAATGCTAATGCTATGCTAATGCGGTCCCTCCTATTGGCAACTCCGGCCTTTGGCTTCCTGGTGGAGCTTGCGGATCCAAGGAACGCCAATAGAGACGATCTCTCTCTTCTTGGAATCGGTCTTGCTGTGGGGGTTTGGTTCACGACGTGCACTTCAAACGAGGCCCATTTCTGTGCGCGTGAAGCAACGGAGAACCAGTGGGTGTGAGCTCCTCCAAGACAAAGAGACATGTGTTTGTTTGGCATGGGGTGTGGGCGGCTTACATCATCTAGCTATAGCCAGCCGTCCGCCTCATGGCCATGCGCTCCTCTGTGCCGACACAATGACACCGTGCTGCTAAGACCCTCATCAGAGGAAATTAGCGCCGTGGCGTTTGAAAGGCCTCACTCCTCTCACAATAGCCAGTGGCCATGCTATCATCATTAGCCTGTCACTGCGTCGGGGGGGGGTGAGTCCAATTATTCTCTCAATCCACCTTCCGAACCAAATTGCATTATTGCAATTCTACCCGGTTGGATGACATATTGTCACGGCGAGGCGCGTCTGAGATGAGGGCCGAAGCGACAGAGAGAGAAAGAGATCCAAAGGCAAAGTGATTTTCGGTGGCGTTAACAAGCTCTGGAGAACGTCTCTGTGTTTACCGGCTGACTCTCGGACATATTGATTGCTTTCCATTGTAATGGACATTTGTATTTACCTCTTAAAACGTCTCTCGCAATCACCCTTTCTCTCACTTTTCCCCCATCGATTAAGACGTTTTCCACATCGGGTTTGGTTATGGGACCGCTGCTCGTTTGTGTGGACCTGACTTCTCTCTCCTCTTTTACCGCTTCATCACCACCACCCCTCTCTTTCTCCTCTCTCACCTTCTCTCTTTCTCACACACTCTATCTATCCCCTTAGCTCGTGCTGCTGTCACAGCCCTCTCTCTTGTCATCAGGCTGTCATCGCTAATCAGGCTGATGGTGGTGTATTAGATCATTGTCCATTCTGATGGAGTCAGTCTGAGGTGTCACACGCTGTTAGTCCTGTCAAACCCACACTGCCAGGTGTCTGTGGGCATCATCACCTGCTTGAACCGGAGATCATAGTTCCTGCCACGAGAGTGGGTCTCCTCCTGTCACTGCGATGTGAGGCCACACTGAGGTATCTATCAGTTACAGTGACTGGCTGTACACCGCTGGCTGCACTCTCCAATCTGCTGCCTGCTACACATCTCTGTTGGAACCGTGGGGCTCCCAATGATGTGACAGAATCGTATGTTTGTTTAAGATGAGGATCAGCTCTCCAAGCCGAAGAAAAGTTACGTTTTCCACATTCCAACCACTTCACTTTTGGCTGCGCGTGTGTGTGTGTGTGTGTGTGTGTGTGCAGTGAGACCATAGAACCAAATATAATTAAACTTGGTAATGACGTCTGTGGCCCCCTCACTAATGATGAATGCAGTTAACTTATGCCGCATTCATGTGCTCCTCGGATATATCGGATTTACCAGGGGTGATGTGGTCGTTACGACAGGACCCCGTTCAAGTGCTCTTGGTCAGAAAGAGCAACAAACATGGACGCTTGTTTTCTCGTGGCTGGTGTTTTCTTACTAAAAGCAAGTAGTACGGGTCATTATGGTCGCTACATAGGCCATAATGTGCAACTACTAAAAATAAATGATAGCTATGAACGGAATAACACAATATATAACTTTTTACAGTCAATTGCGGTGCCACGAAATTGTTGTAGTCCCGAAACCTCATGCAACGGTCACAACATCGGAAACTTGTGTAGCATTGAAATCTAACGAAATTCCTACTGGTAAATACGACATTGAAGGGGCCATTCATGTGCTCACAACTCGTAAATATGGTAAATCCGATATATCCGAGGAGCATTAGTCCAGAGTATACTTCAGACAGTCTGTGGAACATCAATTAGTCAAGCAGTAGTAATATGTCCTTCAGTTACATCCTGGACTTCCTGCA